>NC_037673.1:134875007-135022507 GCF_003255815.1 Theropithecus gelada | reverse complement strand
AAAAAGAAAAGAAAAAAGAAAGAAAGAAAGAAAAGAAATGGATTCATTGTAATAAGAGAATAAGATAAGAGAATCCAGGTATTTTTTTGATTAAGCCAGTTGTTAGAGATTTGTAAAAATGTAAAACATGCCAATTTTGTCACTGTTTTAGGGGGAAAATATAGCACTTTTTTCACCAAAATGTGTTAGTTATGTTAACACATAATGGTTTATTTTTGTTATTTTAAATTTAAATGGATTAATAAATATTCTTTCAACTTCTCAGGCTGTCTTTTTTTTTTTTTTCACATCAGATGGGTAATCTGCCACCATCATAACAAGGTTTGAGGGAAGCACATCTCACGCACAAGCATGAAAACCCAGTCATCATGCTTATGAACTACAAAAGGATCCCAGTTTTCATTTTGAATATAGTAAATATCAATAGCGATAACCATATAAACAAAAGCTCTTGGAGACGTCAGTCATTTTTCGGAGTATAACGGAGTTCTGAGACTGAAAAAATTTAAGAATCACTTATTTTTTTGCTTGTTTCGTTTTTGAGACAGGTTTTGGCTCCATTGCTCAGGCTGGAGTGCAGTCGTGCAATCTCAGCTCACTGCAACCTCTGCCTCCCAGACTCAAGCCATCCTCCCACTTCAGCCTCCTGAGTTGCTGGGACTACAGGAGGGCAGCACCACATCCAGCCAATTTTTGTATTTTTTAATAGAGACAGGGTTTTGCCTTGCTGCCCAGGCTGGTCTCAAACTCGAGAATTGCTAATTTTAAAATAGCCATCCACAAGGCACAGTGGCTCATGCCTGTAATCCCAGCATTTTGGGGGGCCAAGGTGGGCGGATCACCTGAGGTCAGGAGTTTGAGACTAGCCTGGCCAACATGGTGAAACCCCATCTCTACTAAAAATACAAAAATTAGCCAGACGTGGTGGTGCGTGCCTGTAGTCCCAGCTACCTGGGAGGCTGAGGCTAGAGAATTGCTTGAACCTGGGAGGTTGAGGTTGCAGTGAGCTGAGATCGCGCCACTGAACTCCAGCCTGGGCAACAGAGTGAGAACTCTGTCTCAAAAAAAAAAAAAAGAAAGAAAGAAAGAAAGAAAGAAAGAAAAGAAAACAGCCACCCATTTGTTTTAAATGATTTATCATCTCCATGGACAAACAGCTGGAATAAGAAATCTCTCCTGGCTGGGCACGGTGGCTTATGCCTGTAATCCCAGCACTTTGGGAGGCCGAGGCGGGCGGATCACGAGGTCAGGAGATCGAGACCATCCTGGCTAACACGGTGAAACCCCGTCTCTACTAAAAATACAAAAAATTAGCTGGGCGTGGTGGCAGGCGCCTGTAGTCCCAGCTACTCGGGAGGCTGAGGCAGGAGAATGGCGTGAACCTGGGAGGCAGAGCTTGCAGTGCGCCGAGATCGTGCCACTGCACTCCAGCCTGAGTGACAAAGCGAGACTCAAAAAAAAAAAAAAAAAAAAAAAAAATCTCTCCTAACTTGTAAGTATCTTGAGGGACAAGGAAACCTTACAACTCACAAACACACGTGGTATTTTGGAGCTCTGGAGATGGACTCCATCAGTTCCAAAAAGCCTCCCACAGAAGCTTCCCATCAAAAAGCCCCACCCTGTCCTCATCCCAAGCAATGGCTCAAACGATTTAGTGAAACTCAACATCTTTTCAATCAATGCCACCCTCTCTTCTCACCAGCACATTCTACCTTTGACTTATCAAGCTGAGATTGGTCAGGAGTAGGTCCGCAGGAAGGAAGGATGAAGGGGGCAGATAGGGTCAGACCTGGTGTTCTAAAACACCAGCACATTCAATTCGTTGGGTATTTTGCATGAATTTCCTCTTGAGTTCACAGGCTCCTAACTCAGCAGAATTAAAATGGGATGAAGTAATTAGAGCAGCAGCCTGTGAGGATGTTTTGGGCCTGGCGTGCATAGGGAATGTGGGGCAGGGGGAAAGAAAAGAGACAAGAGAGCCTTAAGGCAGAAGATGAGGAAAGAAATGCACCCCAAGGGTCAACTCCTTGGGAAAGACTCTCCCAGCTTCCCTGGGTCACTGGTCGGCAGCCCTCTCCTTGGTTCTGCTTCCTGAGAACCTACTCCTGGTCTGGCCCTTCACAATCAGGCTCCAACCTCCCTTTCTAGTCCCCTTTTCAGGCACTTCCACCAGATGCCCATCACCTCTACTCACGCTAAACTCATTACCCTAGCCCTTCACTACGGTCCTTTCTGTCTTTTTTTTTTTTTTTACTTGGAGATGGGGTCTCACTCTGTCGCCAGACTGGAGTGCAGTGGCGTGATCTCAGCTCACTGCAGTCTCTGCCTCCTGGGTTCAAGCCATTCTCCTATCTCAGCCTCTGGAGTAGCCAGGACTACAGGCATGTGCCACCACGTCCAGCTAATTTTGTATTTTTAGTAGAGATGAAGTTTTACCATGTTGGCCAGGCTGGTCACGAACTCCTGACCTCAGGCCTCCCAAAGTGCTGGGATTATAGGCGCGAGCCACCGCGCCCAGCCTGCTTACACATTTACCTCTCCTATGAGATGATTGGTTCCCAGCCTCTGGATGTCACGCATGCATTGCATTTTCCTCCCTAAGCAAATCGCCACCTCATGATAAGACTTTCCCCCTTTGGTCCCCAGACTGACTCCTAAATTAGTTTAAACCCACAAGCTTTAAGTTATAAGCAGCGTGATGCAGACTTGTGGGTGTGTCATAGTTTGAGTTTAGGTGCTAATGGTATGTTGAGAGCATGCGTGTGACTATTTCAGGGATATAATTTGAAGGGATTGGTTTGTGGATTATTTGTGCCTGGGCCATGGAAACTCTGAGTACCTGGCTAATTTTGATAAAAGCTGGTGACCCTATTCAGTTACCCTATAAAAGAGCCAGAAGCTCCTCCCTGGGGCAGCCTATTCACATTTCACCAGTTTTTCCTGCCAGGTCCCTCTGTAGAATTGCTGTCCTTCTCCAACGAGATGGGATGAACCCAGATCTCTTGGGCCTGTAGACTCCCGGAACATCAGCCATCTCCTCTGTGATGTTAGGGGGAGCAGCCCTTGTCTAGAAAGGAGATTGCTGAATCCCAAGTCTTTCTCTGTTTATCTCTGTCTCTCTCTCTGTGTCTCTCTTTGTGGCACTAAGATTTATTAGAATGTGCCTTAACATAGGCACTGGGGCTTTTGCCTATGGTGTTCTTGACGTATAAAGCCCAGATGTTCTGCCAGTTCTTCCAGAGCAATGATACCGGGAAGCTGAGAGCCAGATGGACATTGTACACAAGCTCGTCGTCTGTCATCCGGACATGGCCAAGAGCCATGCCAGACAGAGCCCTTTCTTCCTCTGGAACTTGATTGTGGACTTCCCCTTATCAACTTTGGCCACCATGTCTTCACTGTACGTCAGCAGGGAAGGGAACCTGCCTTCCTTATTTAGGCCTAGGCCCAGGATTTGTGGGATCTGCCTGATCACAGACCCTGAGGCCAAAAAGGCATCATACTTGTTAAGCAGCTTCTTGTTCTTGTCAAGTTTCTTCAGCACCTTGATGTCCACGTGGGAGACACCCACAGCCTTGGCCTCATCCCAGTGCTGCTGGTCCCCCAGGACACATGTGGAGAACCTGGGGCGGGGAGTGGACTTCAGATGACAGTGCCCAAGAAGCGTTCATCTTTCTGAGGGTCACAGTTCTTCAAGCGGATCTGTAGCTCCAGTGTTCCCAAAAGTTTCTGGCACTTGCACTGGTTCCTGTCCAGGACTTCCCGCACTGCCTCCTACAGGGTCTCAAGAGGCTGCTGCTCTTGGTGTCTTGCCCAGGGGTAACAAGAAAAGAGCTAATCCTGCCTCTCTTGAGGCCTGGGGCTCTCCCATTTCCTCCCTTCTGAGTCTAAGGAGGTTGGGGAGTGGCATGAGAGCCTGCATTTGTCATGTCTGGTAAATCCATATTCCCTGAATAAGGTCCACTTTATTAGATGAGAAAGGGTCACTCTTAGTCCCACTTTGGTTTTGTTTGTTGTTGTTGTTTTTTTGTTTCGTTTTGTTTGAGACAGTCTTGCTCTATTTCTCAGGCTATTGTGTAGTGGCGCCATCTCGGCTCACTGCCTCTTCCGCCTCCTGGGCTCAAGTGATTCTCCTGCCTCAGCTTCCCAAGTAGCTGGGACTACAGGCATATGCCACCATGCCCAGCTAATTTTTTTGTAGTTTTAGTAGAGATGGGGTTTCACCATTTCACCATGTTGACCAGGCTGGTCTCAAACTCCTGATCTGAAGTAATCCACCTGCCTCGGCCTCCCAAAGTGTTGGGATTACAGCCATGCCCCGCCTTAATCCCACTTTTGAAATAATGAGGAAATGAATCTTTAACCAGTAACACCACTTAACACACACATGCACTTTTTGTGATATGACAAAAGATTGCTTAATTTTCATTTTGGCAAGCAAGGAAATAAACAAATCAGTGATGACTACCATCTACTATGAACATGTTTTGAGGAAAGAATGTACATAAGAATATAACTTCAAACTAAAGAGAAAAGATCTTATATTGAATACATTTAATTTTATGTAAAGACTCACTACACTGTCTCTTGCTTTTTCTCATTTCATCATGATAGTGAAATGGACCAGTGAATACCCTAGCATGGAGTCTGGGAAGAACATAACTAGCCCGTGATCTCCTCTAAGCAGGGAGTGGTATTTGTTCATTTATGTATTCGCAGAACCTAACTCAGACCTAACTCACAGCACTCACTACATCTTTGTGGAATAAAGGAAGAGAAGAACGGAGAAAAGAATTCCTCATTTGAGGACCAGGATAGGAGACAGCTTAAGCCCCACTGGACTTGGGACCCTGGAACAATTGCCTCCACCAAATTCTACTCTGTGACCTCTTTTTTCAGGGGTGGGGGATGGAAGACAGAGTTTCACTCTTGTTGCCCAGGCTGGAGTACAATTGCGTGATCTCGGCTCACTGCAACCACCGCCTTCCGGGTTCAGGCAATTCTCCTGCCTCAGCCTCCCGAGTAGCTGAGATTACAGGCATGCACCACCACGCCCAGCTAATTTTTGTATTTTTAGTAGAAACAGGGTTTCACCATGTTGGCCAGGCTGGTCTCGAACTCCTGACCTCAGGTGATCCACCCACCTCAGCCTCCCAAAGTGCTGGGATTACAGGTGTGAGCCACCTCACCCAGCCCTGTATTGTGGTTTCTATCCCTGTCTCCCCTACAAGACTGTGGTTCTTGAAAGGCAGGTACCATGATTTTTTCCATTCTCACATCTCCAGTGTGTGACACCACTTCTGAATAAATGACTGGAAGGAAAAACACCCAAGGAACTAACTAACGTCCTTTTTTTCTGGGCATTTCAGAATCAGAGGCAACTATGGATTAAGGGACTACAATTAAGTTCTGTGAAAGTTGTCAAAATTAAAATAAAGTCACTAATGTTAAGAAAATCCGGCTCTCTGGTCTCGGCTGCAGAAGCAAGATGACAAAGGGAACGTCATCGTTTGGAAAGCGTCGCAATAAGACGCACACATTGTGCCGCTGCTGTGGCTCTAAGGCCTACCACCTTCAGAAGTCAACCTGTGGCAAATGTAGCTACACTGCCAAGCGCAAGAGAAAGTATAACTGGAGTGCCAAGGCTAAAAGACGAAATACCACCGGAACTGGTCGAATGAGGCACCTAAAAATTGTATACCGCAGATTCAGGCATGGATTCCGTGAAGGAACAACACCTAAACTCAAGAGGGCAGCTGTTGCAGCATCCAGTTCATCTTAAGAATGTCAACGATTAGTCATGCAATAAATGTTCTGGTTTTAAAAAAGAAAAAAAGAAAAAAAAAAAAAAGAAAATCCGGGCAGGGCACAGTGGGTCACGCCTGTAATCCCAGCATTTTGGGAGGCCAAGGCGGGCGGATCATGAGGTCGGGAGATCAAGACCATCCTGGCTAACACGGTGAAACCCCGTCTCTACTAAAAATACAAAAAATTAGCCAGGCATGGTGGCATGCACCTGTAGTCCCAGCTACTCAGGAGGCTGAGGCAGGAGAGTCACTTGAACCCTGGAGGCGGAGGTTGCAGTGAGCTGAGATTGTGCCATTGCACTCCTGCCTAGGCGACAGAGCAAGGCTCCATCTCAAAAAAAAAGAAAAGAAAAGAAAACCCTGACAAACAGAATCAGGGCAGGCCATGAAGAGAGGGTTTTCATGCTTGTATGCTTGGTTAAAAAAAAAAAAAAAATCACAAAAGACTGTAAAACTCACAACCTTGCATGAAGGCCTTCACAACATTACATAAAAAATACTTATGCAAGGACATCTGCCCAGCAACTGCCTGTCCAAGCTCAGACTGGCATCACCCTTGGTATTAATGTTTAAAGCCAAGGATAATTATTTTAAAATAATTATGGAATCTTCTTAATTTTTCCTTTAAAAGCCTTTATCAGGTTGGGCACAGTGGTTCACACCTGTAATCCCAGCACTTTGGGAGGTCAAGGCGTGCAGATTGCTTGAGTTCAGGAGTTTGAAACCAGCCTGGGCAACATGATGAAACCCCATCTCTACATAAAATATAAAAATTAGCCAGGCATGGTGGTACACACCTATAGTCCCAGCTACTCGGGAGGCTGAGGTGGGAGGATTGCTTGAGCCTGGGAGCCAGAGGCTGCAGTGAGCCAAGACCATACCACTGCACTCCAGCCTGGGCAACAGAGCCAGACTGTGTATCCAAAAAAAAGAAAAAAAAAAAAAAAAAGGCCAGGCGCGGTGACTCACACCTGTAATCCCAGCACCTTGGGAGGCCGAGGCAGGTGGATCACCCGAGGTTGGGAGTTTGAGACCAGCCTGACCAGCATGGAGAAACCCCGTCTATACTAAAAATACAAAAAACTAGCTGGCATGGTGGCACATGCCTGTAATCCCAGCTACTCGGGAGGCTGAGGCAGGAGAATCACTTGAACACAGGAGGCAGAGGTTGCAGTGAGCTGAGATCACGCCATTGCACTCCAGCCTGGGTCACAGAGCGAGACTCTGTCTCAAAAAAAAAAAAAAAAAAAAAAGGAAGACTTTGTCTTTTACTCACACAGTTTACTATGGCATGCATATTCATATTCCCATTGCAATGTCCATTCCAAAATAAAGACCTTTTCTTTTAGAAAGCCTCTCTGATCGTTATTTAGGTTTACAGTTCCTTCTCACATAGGGTATAAAAAGTGGTCTGAGACAACTCCACTCCCTGACCAAAACACCAGTGCAGATTTCATAGCCTTTAATGCCTGAGGCAGTGCTGAGGCTGGGCAAGGAAAATTCAAGTGTCCTTTCATCCACAAAGTCACTAACACAAACCCATTCACCCTCGCCTTGAAGCTACTAATGCCAAGAGCACCAACAGAAGCCTTAGTGCTCAGGAAAGAGAAAGAGGGCCTGGGTCGAGGGCATCAAATTCAGGTTTTTGTTGAAACTGAAGTTGTAGCTGGAGAGTAGTCTGGGTGTGTTGATCCCTCCTAAGCCCTCGCCAAATATAGAATGTGGGAAACCATATGATCTTACCCATGAAACTGTCCTTGCCTATGGTCTTTTTCTGCTTGTTCCTAATTGCTATTGTAATTTTAATGAGTCCCCCTTCATCAATTCCACATTCCATATCTTTCAGCTATTATACTAAAAAAGTAGGGTAGGCAGGAAGTTGAGGCTGCAGTGAGCCATGATCATGCTACTGCACTCCAGCCTGGGTGACAGTGCAAGACCCCATCTCTAAAAAGAAAAAAGAAAAAAGAGTGGAATGGGATGTGCTCGTTGACGCATAACTTTTATGTAACTTGGGCATGCCCAGATTCCTCTGACCCAGGCTCCACCTGCCTTCTGACAGATTAGCTCTGAAGGAGTTCAGAAAATGCCACCCCAAAATATGCTGCTTTGGGCCTCAAACTGAGGACACTTGGGAAATAGCAAATACAGGGAGACGCTTTCTCTGAACTTCCCTCATCTGCCTAAGGACAGATTTTCCAAGAGGAACTCCATTGTCATGAGTCCCCTCCCCAGAAATTTCATCAACCAGGGAAGATTAACCAGGAGAGGAGACTAGAGGCCCACTTCATACCCAGACCGTCTCATGATGTCACCTGTTCTTCTGAGGGCCCATTCATCTTTCCCCAAAATCATTTACAATCCCCTAAGTTGCCTATATCTCCCCTCATACCTCCCCCCGCATGAACAGAGCATGTAAACATCTACATCTCACTGGGTTTGGAGGTACTCATTTTTCTTTCATGCAATGCCCCTGTGCACATAATATATTTGTATAATTTTCCTCCTGTTAATCTGTTGTCAGTGTACTTCATAGACTCAATAGTTGAATCTCAAAGGGTAGAGGGAAAGTTTTCCCTCCCTTACAGCTCATTCCAGCAATTTCTAACTGGAAAATCAGGGATACATGTGCCCATCTAACTCCAGACACACTTGCAGGATCACAGAATTTTAACCTTCTCTGGAGCCCTACAGCAAGCTGGAGGTTATCATCCCCCAAGGGCAGGGAAGGAGTTGGGAAAACCAAGGGACAAAGTGCCCAGAGGTTAGGGAAGACCAAGTGGGAGAATGAAAACAAAGACTGCCCTACATTCAGCGGGGAAAATAACCAAAGGGGCCCGGTGAGGTGGCTTAACACCTGTAATCCCAGCACTTTGGAAAGCTGAGGTAGGAGCATCGCTTGAGCCCAGGAGTTAGAGACCAGGCCTGAGCAACATAGCAAGACCTCATTTTTACAAATAATAAAAAAGAATTAGCTGAGTGTGGTGACACGCGCCTGTCATCCCAGCTACTTAGGAGGCTGAGGCAGAATCACCTGAGCCAGGAGGCTGCAGTGAGTTGTGTTCATGCCACTGCACTCCAGCCTGGGTGACAAAGCGAGACTCTGTCTCAAAAAAGAAAAGAAAAGAAAATGACCAAAGGAAGCAGGAAAGAGCCAGAGAAGGAAGATGACAAGAAAAGAGGAGGGAGTGTGTAGAGGTGAACGATCACATGGGTGAAAACAGTGAAGAGGGAAAAGGGCATGAGGAGGGGGCCAATCCGATTAGAAGACACGTTAATTTCCTCAAGAGTCAGAGCAGTCTCATATCTGTTTGTTTTTCTCGAATCCCCTATTTAACCCCCGAAAAATGTTCAATACATACTTCATTGATTCCAGCTTGATTGATTGATTGAGTTTGAGATGGAGTCTCACTCTGTCACCCAGGATGGAGTGCAGTGGCTCGATCTCAGTTCACTGCAACCTCTACCTCCTGGGTTCAAGCAATTCTCCTGCCTCAACCTCCCAGGTAGCTGGGATTACAGGTATGCGCCACCACACCCAGCAAACTTTTGTATTTTTAGTAGAGACAGGGTTTCACCATGTTGGCCAGGCTGGTCTTGAACTCCTGTCCTTGGGTAATCCGCCTGCCTCGGCCTCCCAAAGTGCTGGGATTACAGGCATGACCCATCAGATCTGGTCTCCAGCATTATTTATGAACCATGCTTCCAACAGGAGACTCCAACTCTCTGGTTCATCAGAATCCTGTGCCTGAGACTTCTGACATTCATGGTACCATCTAAATTCTCATTCTATCCCAGGTTCTCAATGTTGCCTTTGAAAGGCAGGACTTTAGGTTGTATAGACCTTGAGTCAGCAAGGTCTACCTCAGGGGAAAACTGCTCCCTGTGCTAGGTCTGTATACCTAAAAGAAGGCTACAGACCTTGGTTAACCCATCAAATTGTGATTTTGCCCATATCTGCCAGCTGTTAGTAAATAAGTTCCTTTGTCTGGATGCAGAAAAGATCCAAAATATCCATATTGAAGATACCTGGTTTCTGGTGCACACTCTGCCTGTCTCCCCTTGCTGGGAGTAAGTCTTCATAAATAACTGTTGTTTTTTTTTTGTTTGTTTGTTTGTTTTGAGAAAGGATCTCACTCTGTTGCCCCAGCTGGAGTGCAGTAGCACAATTACAGCTCACTGCAGCCTCCATCTCCGGGGCTCAAGCAATTCTTCCACCTCAGTTTCCCAAGAAGCTGAGACTACAGGTGCATGCCAACACACCTGGCTAATTTTTTATTTTCTAAAAAATTATTTATTTTCTAAAAAATATAGAGGAGGTCTATCTATATTTAAATATGAATATAAAAATATAAAAAATATATAAATATAAATATAAAAAATATTTTAAAATATAGAGGAGGTCTCTCTATATTTCTCTATGTTGCCCAGGCTGGTCTTGAACTCCTGAGCTCAAGTGATCCTCCCACCTTGGCCTCCCAAAGTGCTGGGATACAGGGCAGAGAACTTCTAATGCATTTCAGCACAGCGGCTGCTTTCCCAGGCTAGATCGCTGAGCCAGCCTCCGTCTCTATCCTCCTCAGCCAGCTATTGCTGGAACTGCCTGTACCCGCTGCTCTCTGCCCTGGCTGCCTCTAAGAGAGTGCTTTAAGGCTGGGTTGCTTCAAGCACTCTCTGCCCTCAATGCTAGCTTCTCAGTGGCTTGGCAAAGGTGCTTCCAACTCTTTTCTTTCTCCCTAGGGTCATCTTGGTAGGAATACCAGCATCTTAATTTCCTCTTTTATAAATCCTTACCTGATTTCCCTTCAGTTTTGCAGTTAAATCTACTGGTAATTGTGAAATAGCTCATGTAAAAAAAAAAAAAATCCTCAGAGCCTAGAAGCCTGGTCCTCAACTTCCAGCCCTCTTTTCTCATGACCAAAATATCCTAGAGCCTTCAAGTGTTCAGTACAGGCCCTGTTGGAACCTCTTTGAGCTCCAC
Source organism: Theropithecus gelada (assembly GCF_003255815.1). Classification (NCBI taxonomy): domain Eukaryota; kingdom Metazoa; phylum Chordata; class Mammalia; order Primates; family Cercopithecidae; genus Theropithecus; species Theropithecus gelada. The sequence goes on along the minus strand of NC_037673.1, from coordinate 135,011,719 downwards.
TGTTTATCTCTAGAAAAGCACTGAATATAGCAAGAGGCTAGAGGCATGCTGACATCTGCTCATCAGCAGAGCAGAAATGATGGTTTTAATTTCCTTTCTCAATTAATTCATTCCCAGGCTGTTCCCTCCCCACCTTCATAAGCTGGTTCTTATTTCAAAAAGTCAAAGTAATAAAGCTGCTCTCCATTACTCATCCAGTTGCTTCCTCCAGCTGCACATACCCCACATGCTCTTCCTCAACCTCTCCTCATCACCTTCTTTTTCCTCCCTTCTACCTCTCCCTCACCCCTTCTAGAGGGAGTGCAGGAACATTGCTCTTCCTCCAAGTCCTACACTCTTCCTACAACCTTCTGAGCTTATTCTCGCTGGGTTGGTTTTCACGGTGCTGAATACATACCTCTTGATATGCTTTGCATTGATTGATTTCCTCATGCCAATGTTCCAGGCATACTTCTCTCAGAGATGACCCTAAGAAAAAATCTGCCCCAGAGAAACTGAAAAATCCCAAAAGATTGAATGCCTAACAGAGCTGGATTTATTCCCTCATTCCCACAACAGGAATTAAAATCTCAGAGCTGGACTGACCCATAATGCCCAGGCACTGGCCCTAACAGTGGGTCTGGACCAGGAGCCAGGATTTTTGTGGGGACAGCCCTCTGTAGGCACCTGGAGGCACCTGCATGCTGCGTGTTTGGACATGTTTGGGCAGTGAAATATAAAGAAATGGGCCGGGCGCGGTGGCTCACGCCTGTAATCCCAGCATTGTGGGAGGCCAAGGCGGGCGGATCATTTGAGGTGAGGGGTTTTAGACAGCCTGGTCAACATGGTGAAACCCGGTCTTTACCAAAAATACAAAAAAATTAGCTGAGCATGGTGGCGTGCACCTGTAATCTCAGCTACATGGGAGGCTGAGGCTTGAGAATTGCTTGAACCCAGGAAGCAGAGGTTGCATGACCTGAGATCATGCCAGTGCATTCCAGCCTGGGTGACAGAGTGAGAGTCTGATTGAAAAAAGAAAGAAGGAAGGAAGGAAGGAAGGAAGGAAGGAAGGAAGGAAGGAAGGAAGGAAGGAAGGAAGGAAGGAAGGAAGGGGAAAGAAAGAAAAGGAAATGCAACTGAGTGTATAAGGTAAGGCATGGGGCTCTGGACTCAAATCTCAGATTTAAGTTCTGCCCTGACATTTATTACCTACCTGACCCTGGTTAAGTTACTTCTCTACCCCTTAATTGTAAAATAACAGTACTTCCTTGGCTGGCAGGACCAAATGAGAGCATGTATGTAAAGCATTTAATGCAATGTCTGGTGCATGAAGAGCATTCATTAATTGTAAGAAGTTATAATCATAAGTGAATAGACATCACTAAGCCAGAGAAGCTGTTAAAACTCATTGTAGGCCTCTAAATTAAAAAAAAAAAAATACAGCCTTGCTATTTTTTAAAAGTATTGCCTCTAAGAGTTGCTTTAATAAATTGCTAGAAAGGAGTGATTTATAAGTACCATATTGTTGGAATGCAAACAGATACTTCAAAGAGGTAAAAGTAACTTGTTTTCTTGAGGGGGATAAATATTCCCCTTGGGATCTTGTTTACAAACTCAAATATCTTCTAAGCAAATGATGCTAAGAGAAACTCTAGCCCTTACTTAGGGGAAATGATCACAAAAACTGTATTCTGAGCTTTGAGTAAATGAGGTTTCTACCCTGCAGAAAAGGAGCCATTGCCCAAATGAAATACCCTGATTTCAAAAGCATGAGGAAAAATTGTCAATCTTGAGGTTTTCCATTGTATACATGTTTATTCTAATGCTGCGCAATATTGGGTACTGGCCAATCTACTGCACAAAACAGTTTTCAAGTATTCATGTGTAGACTATCTAAGGGCAGCTATCTAACCAATCTTGTATATGATGCTTTTTGTTCTGTCTGCTTATATCTTTACTGTTTCCCAACACACACACATGCACACTCACCCAATTCACATCCACACTCACACAGACACACATATCAACACACATTTACTCACAGGCATGCATAAACTAACACACTAACACACACGTTCCCTCACTTTTTTTTCTCTTCTACACACACATACACACACATACACACACAACCCCACTTTGCCCAGAGCAAGCAGAGCCCAGAACTCTGTCTTCTGGTGGCTACGGATAGATCCATGACCGCTCTGAAAAGCATCTCTTTGTTCCCTTTCTCCCCTCACTGCAATATTTCCTTTTCCTGAATATCACGCAGCAAGGGGCAGGGAGGGGGAAAGGAAGGAAAGGAAACCGTGGTCTCCCCCCAGCCCAGCAGTGCAGGCTGTGCGAAGCAGAAGGCTCCTGCTGCTGGGTGCTGGCATCTCTCCTGCCATTTTTTCTGAAACTTTGGGGTGTTTTTCTCTTCGCAGCACCCACGCTCCCCTCCCTTTCTGCCAAATCTCCTTGTTGTGACACAGCGAGCGGCTGGTGGGTGGGGGGAGGGGAATCAGCTAGGTGGCCTCCCGGCTGAGTTACAGCTCCCCCTCCAGGAGCAGGGAAGGCAGAAATGAGACCACAGACAAATCCTAGAAGCCCCCCTAGTGCTGATCCCCCTACATACCCAGAGCGTCTGTGCACCCCCCGACACCCACCCATACACAGACACACACACACACACCCCAGATGAGCGTGGCAGGCACAGCCACACAGTCAGTAACACTCAGGCGGGAAACCCCATGTCACATTGCCATGGGTCTGCCCAGAAGCAATCCATGCCCCACGCCCCTCCTTTGATCTCTCACCCCTTTGCTGGGCCACAGAATGTTGCTGAGTGCTGGGCCTTGGGTGCGTGGACTCCGATACCACCGGCACTTCAAGCACAGGGACCACCAGCGGCAGCGCCAGCGGCTGCCCAACCCCCTCCTCCCAGGGCTCCAGCAGTACACCCTGAAAAACACAGACACAGTCCTGGTTGGGGGCGGGGCAGAGGAAGTGTGGGGTACATCTCATGGGCTGTGGCCTCGCTCCCCTCGGGTTCAGCTGATGGCCAGCAGTCCCTGGGCTTGTCTGAGGGAGAGACATCACTACAAGAGGAAAGGAGAAAGGATTCAATGACCTCTCAGAGCTCTCTCAAAACTCCGGGAGAACCAGTCAGTGAGAGCCAAGTGACAGGTCTGAATACCGGAGGACCCGGCGTTGCCAAGCTAGGTCCTGGGTCAGGAAAGTCAAAGGACATTCCCTACTGTGCGGGGATAAAACAGGAGACTCTGTGGGCTCAGCTGCAAGTACCCAAAGATGGGCCCCATCATTTTCCTTGCTGGCCACTGGAGGGCCAATACCCTGCCCTCCTCCCTCCCCAAGACCTTCTTTTTATCAGGCTGTTTCTCTAGCCCCTCTGCTTTAGGCACATTATTTTATTTTAATTTACATAACTCCACTGGGTGTTACTGTAGAAAAAATTTAAAAAAAAAAAAAAACCAGGCCAGGTGCGGTGGCTCAAGCCTGTAATCCCAGCACTTTGGGAGGCCGAAACGGGCAGATCACGAGATCAGGAGATTGAGACCATCCTGGCTGACACGGTGAAACCCCGTCTCTACTAAAAAATACAAAAAACTAGCCGGGCGAGGTGGCGGGCGCCTGTAGTCCCAGCTACTCGGGAGGCTGAGGCAGGAGAATGGCGTGAACCCGGGAGGCGGAGCTTGCAGTGAGCCGAGATCCGGCCACTGCACTCCAGCCTGGGCGGCAGAGTGAGACTCCGTCTCAAAAAAAAAAAAAACCAAACACAACTTGTGGTTCAGGGATTTTACATGATTTGATCAAGATTACAGCCAAGTGCGCGGTGTGGCATGTGCCTGGAGTCCCAGCTATTTGGGAGACTGAGGCAGGAGGATCACTTGAGTCTAGGTCAGGAGTTGGAGTGCAGTCTTCATCCTGGGTAATATAGCAAGACCTCATCTCTCAAAAGAGAGAGAGAGAGATGCAGAGAGAGAGAGAGAGACAGAGACAGAGAGAGAGAGGGAGAGAGTGAGCTAGAGAGAGAGAGAGAATACACAACTAGCAAGTGAGGGAGCCAGGGTTCGCCCCCATACCTGGGTAACTTCGTAACCTTGGCCCTTCCCACTGCTTCTCAGGAGCTCGCCACTGGAACCTTCCCAGCTTCCTCTGAGTGAGCTGGAGAGGGAGTCTGGTGTTGAAGAGAGTGTTGGGGGAGGTAGAAGAGGCATCTGCCTACTGACTTTCTTCCAAGGGAACAAAAGTAGCACAGCCTGGGAACCCTCTGCGCCGTCTTCCAAGCCTTGGGAGGCAGTGCCCAGTGGCTCGGGTGATTCCTCTAAAGCCATTTCGAGCCATTTCTCCTTCAGGACCCCACACTTTCTTGGCCAGTGTGCTACATGGCTGCAAAGATCCCAGCCCTGGACAGGCAAAGAATGTGTTGATTCAGAAACAGTTTTTAAATTAATAAGCACATGGTGATTCAGGCTGTTTGTTCAGGGCAATGTGCTGCCTAAATTGGAATGTGCCAAACTCCCTTCTCCCCCTTCCCCTCACCTTCTCCCCCTTCCCCTCACCTTCTCCCCCTTCCCCTCACCTTCTCCCCCTCTCCAGGTCCTGGCTGTTCCCCATGTCATTCTGGTAGTCAGAATTCCAGTTCCTCCATACCCTCAGGTGGGGCAACTGTTAGTCTGCAAAGCCTAACTTGCCAACTGAGCAGCTTCCCTGGGCTCTGAGGTCTCTCGTGTGTGTGTGTGTGTGTGTGTGTGTGTGTGTGTGTGTGTGTGTGTGTGTAAGATGCTTTTTCTTCTTAAATTGAAAAGTGATTAATCCATCGGTTCTCCTCTCTTCTGGAACATGTCCTAGGAGGACAGGTACTACTCAGTTTCATATCTGCTGTCAGGAAGTAGGCATAAGCAGCTCCTCCTTGAGGCAAGACCTACAGGTTGGACTGTCTTGAGGATGATCAAACTAGAAATTATTCTTCCTAGAGGGGCTGCCATCAGAAGTTTATCTCATCTTATCTCCCTTCAAATAGAGCTGCTCTTCTCTTCAGCCCAGACAAACATAATACATTCAAATACTCATTCGACAAGTATTTATTGAGTCTTTATGAGCCAGAAATGGTTCCAGGTGTAGGCATATGGTGGTAACGAGACAGAGAGGCACCCTACTCTCACGGGGTTTCATTCTAGTATGTGGGGGTGGGGAGAGGCAGATAAGAAATGAGGAAACCAATAATCAGTGCCAGGATATATATCAAATAAGATATGATAGAGCAGGGATCAGATCAGCAAGCTATAGCCATGGGCCGAATCTGCCTACTACCTGTTTTGTAAACAAAATTTATAAAGTAAATAAAGAGGCTAACACAGTGGTTCATTCCTGTAATCACAACATTTGGGGAGGATTACTTGAGGCCAGGAGTTTGAGACCATCCTGGGTAACACAGCAAGATCCCCATTCCTGCAAAATAAATATTTTTTAAAATACCCGGGCAAACTTGGTGGGCACACATCTGTGGTCCTAGCTACTTGGAAGGCTGAGGCCAGAGGATCATGAAGGTGCAGTGAACTATGATCGCACCACTGCACTCCAGCCTGGGGAAAAGAGTGAGACCCTGTCTCTAAAAAAGAAAGAGAAAAAAAGAAGGAAGGAAGGAAGGAAGGGGAAGGAAGGTTGAATGCTCAGCAAGGGCCTACTTTATTTTCTCTTTTATTTTTTTATTAATTTTTGAATAGATAATATATTTAATGAATCTACATTTAAAAAAAAATAGAAAAAGATATGCAGATAAGTCTATTTTCCTGCCCTGTTTCCTAGCTATCCACTTTCCTTCCCCATAAGCAACAAAATGTTAATTTCTTGTGCCTCCTTCCAGAGAAATGTATTCATACAAAAGCAAGTACATGTGTACAGTCTATGTTTTTGCCCCCAAGGAAGCTATTTTAAATTGGAAGATCGGGAAAGATTTGTGATTTAGGATAAAATTTGAATAAGAAGGTGCCAGCCAGGCAAAGATCTCAGAGCAGCAGCTTCCAGGCTGTGGGAACAACTAGTACAAAGGCTCTAAACTAGACCTGACATGGCAGGCCCTGAGATGAGAAAGGAGGCTCATGTGTTTGGGACATGCTGGGCCAGAGGGCAGTGATTTGACATAAATTGGAAGAAATTAGAAAGCAGGAAGATTTTGCTCTTAAAGGCTCTATAGGCCAGGCATGGTGGTTCATGCCTCTAATCCTACCACTTTGGGAGGCTGACGCAGGCGGATCACGAGGTCAGGAGTTTGAGACCAGCCTGGCCAACATGGTGAAACCCTGTCTCTACTGAAAATACAAAAATGAGCCAGGCGTGGTGGCACATGCCTATAATCCCAGCTACCCGGGAAGCTGAGGCATGAGAATTGCTTGAACCCGGGAGGCGGAGGTTGCAGTGAGCTGAGATGGCACCACTGCACTCCAGCCAAGGAGACAAAGTAAGACTCCATCTTAAATAAATAAATAAGGCTCAGCCGGGTACATTGGCTCATGCCTGTAATCCCAGCACTTTGGGAGGCCAAGGTAGGTGGATCACCTGAGGTCAGGAGTTTGAGACCAGCCTGGCCAACATGGTGAAACCCTGTCTCTACTAAAAATACAAAAATTAGCTGGGTGTGGTGGCACACGCCTGTAGTCCCAGTTACTTAGGAGGTTGAGGCAGGAGAATCGCTGGAACCTAGGAGGTGGAGGCTGCAGTGAGCCGAGATCGTGCCACTGCACTCCAGCCTGGGAGACAGAGTGAGATTCTGTCTCAAAAAAAAAAAAAAAAGAAAAAGAAAAAGAGCTAATATAAATAAAGAGAACAGCAATTAGCACAGTAACCACTCAACAACTTTCTCCCCCTCCTCCTCCTCATTACTTGGTTTACAAAACACTTTCTCATCAATTATCTCATTTGATATTTGCAATAACCCTGTGATTGGGCATGGCAGGTGTTACTGTTTCCATTTCACAGGTAAAAACATTGAGGCTCAAGATGATTAAATACATCGTCCAAGTCACAAAGCAGAAACAAACCCAGGTGTTCTGACTCCACATAGCACAAGCTTCTCTCGTTATGGGGAGAGCAGAGGGCAATGTAAGCAGGCAGAAAAACAGGAACAAGAGAAAGAAGCAGGCAGCTTTGGTAAACCCAATTGCATGTCATTTGCACCAGGCATGCTCTCTCAAGAGAAGCCTGCAACCTCTGCCTTCTAGGTAGTCTCCATATTCCCAGATCACAAGTCCTAGCTCAGGAAAAGGAGCAACTTACTGATGGACAGCCTCAACAGAGCAGGAAAATTGTGAACAAGAGAAATTCACCACCTCTATAATCTCATTAACACTGCAGACCTATACGCGCATGCACCAGACCTGCAGGTTGTCAGCGGTTAGTTACTAAGCCTGAGGCCTGAAATAAATTAGGCTGCATCTCAGAAAAACAAGGTTATGTTACTCACATTAAGTATTCGTGTGGATTAAAATGCCATCTACTGTTTTGTGGGTCACCTTTCTTTTCTCAGGGCCCTGCTGAGTGGCTAGAAGGGCTATCTTCCACACGTGCCACTCAGACTCTGTCCTGTCGCTTCCCAAAGGGGACTGGCCGAATTGAGCTACCTACCCCTTGTCTATCAGAGGCAGGCTATGAGGCCCCCAAGTAGGGGCTTCAGTGTCTGCCTTTGGAATGAAGTTGCCTTCTGGGGTTGCCCCTGGCAACCAAACTGCTTGAATGTCTGTATCTCTTAGAGGAGACTTGGGAGCTGGGGAGGAGGAGGAATCGGTCCCTGAACAACAGGATGCAGGGAGCATGTCAGGCATTGTCCTCCTTTCCACCTTTCAGCCCCTAGACCCCACCTCCTGATGAGAACAAGTGTTGTCCCCTCACCTGGCTTCTGCAGGTCAGCAGAATTAGCCTGAGATTCTCCCTGAGGACAGGGAGGTTGTGGAGAACCTGCCTGCTTAGCCTACTGCAAAGATCCAGGTACCCAACACATCCTTGGCCAGTTCCTGGCACACGATATGCCTTCAAACACCTTACACCATTTTGTCCTTTAAGCTTCAACATCCCCTTCTCCAGGAAGCCTACTCTGACTTGGCTTTTGGCCCCAGGCAGAGATAGTGTCCCTGCCTGTGAAACCCTGAGTATCACTCTATCATAATACACATCACTCCATTGTAGATGTATCTGTTTTTATTAGCTCCTCGAGGTTAAGGAGTGTGTATTATTCTAGCCCAGGACCTGGCACATAGGCACAAAATAAATGCTTATTGAATGGGTGACTGAGTGAGAACACAAGACTGTGACAGGAGAGCATTTCCCAAACCAGCAGTCCTTTGTCCATTGCAGATTAGTAGGAATGTCGCAAAAAATAAAAAGGATTTCTCTGCTTAGATAATGTTGGGAAAGAAATTCCCTCCCTTCCTGAGGCAGGAAGATCTTCAAGCACTGGCGGGAGGAAACAGAATGTGTAGAGCACAGAGGGGCCTGAAATTATTCAGCTCCAACCACAGCATAGGGTGTGCAGAGGGAACAAGGAACCAAGACAGTCCTGAAAGCTGAATTAATACATTTGGGACAGGCAAGTGGCAAGCTCCAAGCCTCATATTAGGAAGACAGATCTGGCCAGGTACGTAGGGTGGACTGGAGGGAAGAATCAGCTGGCAGGGACACTTGTCAGGAAACTGTTGTGACAGTGCAGACTTGATCTGTAAAGGGTGTAGACAAGAGCAGTGACAGAGGGAAATGAAAGCAAGAAATAAACCACCCAACTCTATTGGATGGCTTCTTCATCAGCCCGGGGATGGCAGCTGCTGCCTGACCCTGGTTAACTGCCAGCCTGTGGTTGCCATCTGAGCTGACTGGCCACCAAACACTTGGTGCCCTGCAGAAATCCTAGCTGCCTTTACCCCTGGTGCTGAGTGGTGTGGGGTGGAGGGTAAGTCTAGGAGAGCATTTCCCAAACCAGCAGTCCTGTAGTCCATTGTAGATTAGTAGGCATGTTGCAAAAAATAAAAATGAGTTCTCTGCTTAGATAATGTTGGGAAAGAAACTCCAGAGTTGACAAAGGGAGAAAGTTTCTCTACTGGAACATGTCAAGGAGCCATGTACCCCTTCCCTCAGTGTTTATCAACCTGAAATGGCAATGGAGCCCTTTTCATACCAGCCCCATTCACAGCTCCTAAGAGAGCACTCACTTCCTTAGAGGTACAGCTTCACTCACAGTCCTACCTCAGAAGCAGTACAGAAGCTGCTTACAAGCTCTGGCTCTCAAGTCAGTGGGTCTGGATTCAAATCCTAGCTCTACCACTTGATGGTTATCTAGCCTCTCAGTTTGCTTGTCTACACGATGGGGAAAATATTAGAAGCTACTGCAGTAGGGTTGTTTAGAGGATTATATTAGCGAGATATGCACCTAGCACTGTACCTGGCGCATAGGAGTCCCTCAAAATTTTTGAGCTACTGTTTTTATCCTATGCAACCACATGCCCTATAATGAGAGTTCAAGATCTGAACCAGGGCAACCTGGTGAGGGGAGGGTGTCAAATTCTCTCTCTGGAGATTTAGAAGTGGAACGCAGGGCCAAAAGGTTGGCAGTGGGAATGAAGGCGGACAAGATGTATAAAAAGAGGAGCCAGAATCTGAGATCGAGGCCTGAAGAGTCACAGCCAGCACCTCATCACGAGTCTGCCCCTCATTCTCTCCCCATGCTCGCAACCCCATTTTCTGGCTGCCCCTGTTTGCCCTCCCTGTATTGGAGCAGCATCAGGCCCTCGGATGTTTCCAGCCAGTGGCCTCCACCAGGTGCTTATTGACTCTTACTGTGTGAATGAGAAGCTCATGTCATGTCCTCATGACTACAAGGAACACCCCTTCCCCTATCTTTTACTCCCCCTTCCTCTCTTCTTGTCCTCACTGCACACGCACCTTTCCAGATGCTTCCCTTGAACCTGATAGCTGTCACACCTTCCCAAGAGTGGCCTTTGGATCTGGAAGACAGAATGAATAAAGGAAATCATTCCTTCCATCAATACAGCATTGTGCAAAGTGATTTTATATGATTATGATAACACTGTGAGGAAAGTATTATTATTTCCATTTTAGAGATGAATAACTAAAACTTACAGAACTTAGCAATATCTCAAGGTCACACAGCTACACAGGGTAGAATCAGGACCTGAACCCTGCACTTTTCACCTCTAAGCCAGGGTCATGTGCACTGTACCCTCCACCCTGGCCTCCCTGCCAACCCAGGACTCAGGGTCAGGCCACTATGGCTGCAAATCACAGCCTTTTTTTTTTTTTTTTTTTTTTGAGATGGAGTCTCACTGTGCTCCCAGGCTGGAGTGCAGTGGCGTGATCTTGGCTCACTGCAAGCTCCACCTCCCGGGTTCACGCCATTCTTCCGCCTCAGCCTCCCAAGTAGCTGAGACTACAGGCGCCCGCCACTACGCCCGGCTAGTTTTTTGTATTTTTAGTAGAGACGGGGTTTCACCATGTTAGCCAGGATAGTCTCGATCTCCTGACCTCGTGATCCACCCGCCTCGGCCTCCCAAAGTGCTGGGATTACAGGCTTGAGCCACCGCGCCCGGCAAATCACAGCCTTTATCTAAGAACTTGTCTCTGGGCAAGTCACATACAGTTCTGTGTGTTCATGGGTAGGCACCACCCCCAAATACCTAGCTTTGCCTCTGAAAGTGACTTTTAAGAAGAGGTGAGCTAGTCAGGGTATTCAGGGATGCCAGGAGCAAAGTCTTGGATCAGAGCTGCTCTGCCTGCTCGTGTCACACTGCTCTCCTCTGGGGGAAATCCCCAGAAGCTGTGATATGCTTGGGTTCAAGATTCTGCCCTAATGTGGTCTGACAGCAGCTAAAAGGCTGGAGTGGGAAGATCTAGGACTGAAAATCCCTCAGTGGAAACCTGGTTTCCTGTTACTACCCTTTGTGTTCTGTGTATTTGAGGGACTGAGGAAGACTCAGACACCATGATTATCTGGCAGGTTTTGAGTCTCATTCATTAGCCATGGGAAGAGGCACCTCCTCCTCTCCATCCAGAGAGGGCCTGAATCTAAGCACGCCAGGCAGATGAGTCTGTGCTTTCCGTGTTCCCCCTTTACACCTGGCCCTCCTCTCCTCCTGCAATGGCCAGTATCTTGTCACTCACGACCCCGCTTCTGGATCCTGGGGCCCACCTCTTCCTTCCCTTCCCTCTCCTTATGTGCCAGCATCATCACAGAATCGCTCTGAGGGCAGCCCAGAGTCCCTCATGTTTTTATCTTGTGAATTCCAGAACTGACAATTTCTTCATTACAAAGAGGAAAGGGCTGACTCCTGTAATCCCTGGGAGACCAAGGTGGGAGGACTGCTTGAGGCCAGGAGTTTGAGACCAGCCTGGGCAACCCAGGAAGACCCCATTTTTACAAAAATTTAAAAATTAGCCACGTATGGTGGTGTGCACCTGTGGTTCCAGCTACTCAGGAGGCTGAGATGGGAGAATCACTTGAGTTCAGGAGTTTGAGGCTGCAGTAAGCCTTGATTGTGCCACTGTGCTTCATCCTAGGTGACAGAGATGCTGTCTCAAAACAAACAAAAAACAAAGGGGAAAAGATGTATTCCTTATCATCTTCCCTAGCCTGTGGGGCTGAGAAGGCAGGTGGTCTGAGCCCCCCTTCTACCCTATCCAAATTGCTGTCCTTCCCAGCTCCACCTCAGCTGCCAAAGTCTGCCATGGTGCACAGACAAAGGGAACCACAAAGCTCCCCCAGGAAACCAAAAATGCCAACACAACAGATTTATAACTGTGAATAGACTCCAAGAGATCATGGAGGAAAACTCCAAGCCTTTTTAGTTTCTACACACACACACACTCACTCACACACACACATACACCGACACACTCTTTCCTCCACCCCCAACAGCCCTCCCTTAAGAGAGATGTTAATGGAGTCGTCCATTAAATGCAGCAGCTGCCAGAGCATTCGGCTGACTGGGCAGAGGGCCTGAACCCATTTATTCCAAACTGCAGCCCCCATCACATATCTCAGGTTTTTATCTTTTCATTTCCACACTGTGCTCCGGCCAGGTCGCTGAATGCCAGCTCCCGGCCTGAGAACCCACACGCTTCCATGGAGTACACACTAATGCCTGCCTGCCTAACAGCCACAAAGGCCGTGCATGGAGGGATGGGAGGGAGGCCAGCGGGAAGGGTAAATCAGTACTCATATCCCAAAGCCCACTCATACTCAAGAAAATGTTGCTTAAAGAGCCCCACTGTGGAATCTTTATCTATGACAATTACCTATAACTGAAAATTTGTTACAATGTCACAACATCTAAAATCCATTCTCAGCCTGGCACGGTGGGTGGCTCACACTTGTAATCCCAGCACTTTGGGAGGCTGAGGCAGGAGGATTGCTTGAGCATAGGAGTTTAAGACCAGCCTGGGAAACACGGCAAGACCCCATCTCTATGAAAAATACAAAAATTAGGTGGTCCTGGTGGCACGTACCTGTAGTCCCAGCTACTCAGAAGGCTGAAGTGAGAGGATTGCTGGAGCCTGGGAGTCAGAGGCTGCAGTGAGCCAAGATGGCACCACTGCACTTCAGCTTGGGTGACAGAGTGAGACTTTTTCTCAAAAAATAAAATAAAATTCACTCTCAAGAGGAAGACTGCCTGTTTCTGAAGACTCTGTCCCCAAGACCAGTGTCACCTGTCATTTCTAATGGGTCCCTGTCCTGTCCTCCATTGTGAACTATTATAAAGCCAAACACTTTACCAGCTGTTTAGAATGAAGGCAACAAAACAAGTTTTATATAGTGTGGGAAAATTCTAGAGTATCAGCTGTATACAATCTGGCAAATTGCAGGAACCTGGCTTGATGGAAGAGTGGGACTCTGACTTAGCACAACAGTCTGCCTTCAGTTCTTGGTTCTTCCTGCTTCTCTCAGCTTTCTCTTTGACCTTCTGACTCTTGGAGTAGCCATTCTACAAACATTATCTGAGTGCTGCTATGTGCAAGCTGCTGCTCCTGGCACAACCCTTGGGTTCATGGCAAGACTGCCTCCTCCTCATGGTTCTCCAATACCCCCAGCTGGCTTTCTGGACCCTATGACTAGGAGCTGGACTGATTTGTTCCTCTCTTATACTGACCTTGCCTTTCCTCACACCTGAGTCTAGAAAGTACCTCTTATAATTGACTGCTGAACCCATCATTTATGTTCCCTTTTTTTTTTTTTTTTTTTTTTTTTTTTGCGATGGAGTCTTGCTCTTGTCGCCCAGGCTGTCACAACAGCATTATCTCAGTTCACTGAAACCTCCGCCTCCTGTGTTCAAGTGATTCTTCTGCCTCAGCCTCCCAAGTAGCTGGGATCACAGGCACCCGCCACCATGCCTGGCTAATTTTTGTATTTTTAGTAGAGATGGGGTTTCACCATGTTGGCCAGGCTGGTCTTGAACTCTTGACCTCAAGTCATCCACCCAACTCTGCCTCCCAAAGTGCTTGGATTACAGGCGTGAGCCACCGTGCTTGGCCCATCATTTGTGTTTCTTAAGCAATTTCATTTGAATGAGCTAGATGTACTCTACAGTCAAAAAGGCAAAAAGACAATGCATGCTGTAATGGACACAAGTTCCTCCCCAAGTGTTGCTTCCTTAGGGGATCAGTCTCTTTAGTTATTCCAAAACCACATGGTCCTGGGAGTGGCAAGATCCTCCCCTCGACTTCAGGGGTAAGGACATGACCCAGGCCTAGCCCATCAGATTACTCCACGCCTCTAGGCACAGCAACTGATTCAGAGAAGGACACAGAACTCAAACCAGACCAATCACAGTGGTCTCCGGGCTTCTCCAGGAGCTATAGGAGAAATACATACTCTCTCTGTGGAATGGTGAGTTCTGAGGGTAGTGCTGGTTTGGAGCTGCTGGTGGCCACCTGACTGCACTATGTGGAGAGTCTGTCTGACCCTGAAGCAAGGCAGCAACAAGCAAAGCCAAGGAACAGAGATAGTCTGTACCCCATGCACCATTTGTTTTCTCTGTGTGTGTGTGTGTGTGTGTGTGTGCTTCTTTGTTTATTTTCTTTTCTGAGACACAGTCTTGCTCTCTCACCCAGGCTGGAGTGCAGTGGCACAATCTCAGCTCACTGCAACCTCCGCCTCCCAGGATCAAGTAATTCTCCTGCCTCAGCCTCCTGAGTAGCTAGGATTACAGGTGTGCACCACCACACCTGCCTAATTTTTGTTTTTTGTTTTTTTGAGATGGAGTCTTGCTCTGTCACCGAGGCTGGAGTGCAGTGGACCGCTCTCGGCTCACTGCAAGCTCCGCCTCCTGGGTTCATGCCATTCTCCTGCCTCAGCCTCCTAAGTAACTGGGACTACAGGCGCCGGCCACCACACCCAGCTAATTTTTGTATTTTTAGTAGAGCAGGGTTTCACCGTGTTAGCCAGGATGGTCTCAATCTCTAGACCTTGTGATCTGCCGGCCTCGGCCTCCCAAAATGTTGGGATTACAGGCGTGAGCCACCACTCCCAGCATTTTTGTATTTTTAGTAGAGATGGGGTTTCACCATGTTGGCTAGACTGGTCTCAAACTCCTCACCTCATGATCCGCCTGCCTTGGCCTCCCAAAGTGCTGGGATTACAAATGTGAGCCACTGTGCCCAGCCTGTTTTTTAATAAGCTGGTGTTTTGAAATTTTTATTTATTTTTGTAGAAATGGGATCTCACTATGTTGCCCAGACTGCTTTTGAACTCCTGGTTTCAAGCGATCCTCCCACCTCAGTCTTCCAAAGTACTGGGATTACAGATGTAAGCCACGGCGCCCTGGCCATGATGCATCATTTGAAGTCATGGATCTAGTCTTCCCAAAGCCAGTCGACCATTTTGCTGGAGATGTTTGAAAGAAAACAGCTACCTTTTAGTTAGTTGTCCCTCTGGGACACAGTCCTTATACTACCTTCCTGTTTGTTTGTTTGTTTGAGACAGAGTCTCACTCTGTCACTCAGGCTGGAGTGCAGTGGTACAACCACAGCTCACTGCAACCTCTGCCTCCTGAGTTCAAGTCATTCTCATCCTTCGACCTCCCAAGTAGCTGGGACCACAGGTGTACACCACCATGCCTGGCTAATTTTTTTGTATTTTTGGTAGAGACAGGGTTTCACCATGTTGGCCAGGCTGGTCTTGAACACCTGAGCTCAAGTAATCCACCTGCCTTAGTTTCCCAAAGTGCTGGGATTACAGGCATGAGCCACCATTCCTGGCACTACCCCTATCTTATTCCCTCCCACAAAATATGTTGAGAGAAAAGTTATGGAAATGGATAAGAGTTATCCAAAATTTTCCTTTTCGCCTCTAAATCAAAGCACAAGATTCCAGATCTCTTGAGAATAAGAATCAGAAGCCACTCTGATTCTAGAAATAGTGAGTCAACTAAGTGCTTGCTGAAGAGGTCAGAGATATTTGAGGTGTATCCCTAAATATTTGGGAGCATCTTGATAAACATTTACTGTGCTCTCTGTCTCACATTTTCCCTGGGGATCACTATCAAAATAGATGGATCAAGGTACCACCCAGTGGCCTTGCCGAAGAGAGTTCTTCACCCCCTCGCCAACCCCCTTCCCATCCTCACCACTAGTGGGAAGGAGGTCTTCAACGTAACAGTGCATTGAAGTTAAGCTCTAAGAGGTGACAGAAGCAATGAGGAATTGTCTTGGAGACGCTTTATTGGAAGAACATAAGGATCCACCTTCATCCTTCCAAAATAGAGCCAGACCTTGGCCAGGCACTGTGGCAATAATGCCAGCACTTTGGGAGGCCAAGGTGGGTAGATCACCTTAGGTCAGTAGTTCAAGACCAGCCTAGCCAACATGGAGAAACCTCATCTCTACTAAAAATGCAAAAATTAGCCAGGCGTGGTGGCATATGCCTGTAATCCCAGCTGCTCAGGAGGCTGAGGCAGGAGAATCGCTTGAACCTGGGAGGCGGAGGTTTCTGTGAACCAAAATCACACCACTGCACTACAGCCTGGACGACAGAGCAAGACACTATCTCAAAAAATTAAAATTAAAATTAAAAAATGGAGCCAGACCCAATCTCACAGGCCCTAATAATGAAGCCTAGACTCAGAGAAGCAAGCAGGGGGTAGAAAGCAAAGAGGAGGAAAATTAAAGGGAACAATTGCAAAAAGATTGAAAAAGAAAGCCCCAAGAACAAAATAGCATCGCGAAGAGGCCAAGAAGCTGAGTAAAACATAGCAGAGGGATGACAAGACCCGAGTACCTGGGGCCTTTCATCAGAGCAGCCGGTTCCCTGGGCAGGTGCTGGGCTTTTCCTTCCAGAGAGCTCCGGACCCTGCCCGGGGGAGTGTGGTGCTCAGGGCGCAGCTGGCTCCCAGGCATAGTACAGACCTACCCAGATGACTGTCTAGTCATGGCTCAAAGGTTCTTCCAGTCAATGTGCTTCCTTCACTGGTTAAACCCGTGGAACCTCAGCCTGTGGCTCTCTCCTAACAAGGCTTTTTACGCCCTTGCTAGCACAGCTGTCTGCCAGATGCCTATTGAAGGAGTCATCTATTGCTAGAAAAACACACTCCACTTCTTTCTCAGTGGGCCTTTACTCCTCTATGTTTTCTGAACATAGGGAGAGGGGCTGTTGTTCCCAATGCTCGCTGTCATTGGGCATTAATCATCACTATACTCACAGGGCTCTCTACAGTCATTTGGGTTGCTCAATACTCTGTCATTTGGGAGAGCAGCTGTATTAGGTCAGGTTCCCTAGAAGCAGAGCCTGAGACAGGATTCAAGGCACGTGATTTATTGAGATGTGACTTCAGAAGAAAGAGAATGAAGGAAGCAGGGAAGGGTAGGAGAGAAGGATATGGCTGGAACTTTGTATTTAGCCTCAGCCTGACTCCATGGGGGGAACTCAAGAGCATAAATAGCACCAAGGAACTGATCCTTTCTTGCAATGAAGGGGCTGGTCCTTGTACCCTCTTGGCTGAAACCTGAAGCGAATGGGTACAGGAGGGTACAAAGGGTCTCCTACACACTGGGAGCAATTTTCTGGAGGTGGGGAGATCTGTGAGCTATTGGAGTCCCAGATAGCAGCTGGGATACACTGAAAAGGTAAAGGGAATCTGAGCAGGGTACCAATGGCATCTAATACAGCTACATGTTAGTTGGCCTGGGCTGTTAAAACACAATACCATAGATTGGGTGACTTAAACAATAGACATTTATCTCTTACAGTTCAGGAGGCTAGAAGTCTAAGAAGGGGGCAGTAAGAGGGGGAGAGGGGGAGGCGGAGTAGAGAAACCAAGCCCTCTGGTGTCTCTTTCTATAAGGGCACTAATCCCATCCTGAGGGCCCCATCTTCATGACCTCACTTTAATCTGACTGCCTCCCCAAAGTCCCACCTCCAAATACCATCTGGGCAATAGGGCTTCAACATATGAATTTTGGGGGCACACAATTCAGTCCACAGCAGCTACCATTTTCCAAACAGGAAAAACAGACAAGCATTCCATGAGAGCCATTTCCCCACCAGTCATTTCCCTGCCACCTAAATTCCTCTGGGAACCCCATTGTTGACTGATACGGAAGAGTTAAGTTTAAACCCCAGCTAGCTGAACCAGGCCTAGGATCTCCCAACGGCTTCTCTTTCTTCTGCCTTAGCAGATGCTCTGCTTGATCTGGGAAAATCAGGCTGGGAATGTTTGCAAGCCTCAGTCCTTGGTAAGTATTCTGGAGGTGACAGCTGAGGCATGTGCGTGCACTCCTACCCAGCTCAGGCTTTGAAGCTCGGGAGCAGAGCCATTAACATTCTCTTCAGCCTACAGACAGTTCTCTTCAGCCCTTGTTAGTCTCATTTTCTTCCCTCCTGACTTTTTCATCAAGAGCAGCAGCTTTCTTGTTCCTAGAACCTTTTCTTCTCTTCAAAGAGCTCTGGTCCCCAGGGAGGCCTGTGGCCGAGAGACTTGCCAGACACCTCTGGATTCCCAAAGAGGAGACTATGCCACCTGCTTTGCAGCTAAGAACCCAAGCACCCCCACTCCCTTCACAGATGCCTTCAGGATTGAGCAAAGGACCAGCCAGAGGTGGGGGGCCCACTTGCCCCCTGGTTTCCTGGGCATCTGCAGTGGTTAGGCCATGGGCTACAGAGACTATCCTGCTGGGTCCTCAGGTCCACTCCTACTTCTAAATTTGGGCTATTTAAATAGAGGAGGTCAGAGAGGATAGTTACAGAGAGTAGGAATCCATCCACTGCCCCACCTCCATTCTGAAGCCATGAGAGGAGGTGGAGAGGGCTCCTTTCACAGAAGGCCTCCTGTAGGCTGGAGAGGGGCAGAGAAGTGTTCTCAGTGGGAGCACCATTCACGCCTCTGTGATTTATTAAGAGCTACTATCTATCAACCTGTGTGGGGGGTGCTTAGAGAATAGGAAAAAGTAATCTCGGGGAAGCTTAAATTCTACTAGCCCCAAAGGAAATTTCCTAAGCAGTCTACAGATGTTAGTAAAAGGGACTCCAGTGCTTGCAATTCAGACAGAGGAGAGTAAGTCAAGCAGATGATAATTCACCATCATTGTCTAAATTTTCCTCTTAGGGCTGCCCTTTCTCCAAGAGCCACTGGTTGTATCCCTGTTCCCCTACGAGGTTTTGCAGGGGTGAGGGAATTGTGCCATGTTCCTCCACTACCCAGGACTTGGTTCTGTCATCTCTGCATCTTCCCTGCCCCATGCCCTACAGTTATCTCAGGCATCCGAGCACTCACTCCTTACAGTTGCTTCTGCAGTGATTCCAGAGAGATACATGAAAG
This sequence comes from Theropithecus gelada, assembly GCF_003255815.1. Taxonomy (NCBI): domain Eukaryota; kingdom Metazoa; phylum Chordata; class Mammalia; order Primates; family Cercopithecidae; genus Theropithecus; species Theropithecus gelada. The sequence goes on along the minus strand of NC_037673.1, from coordinate 134,992,931 downwards.
CAATCTCCCCAGGAGCATATTTTACTGAACTCCTGTGCAGACAGGACAACAGTTATGGCAATGAGGTGCCATCATTTTTATTAATTTCCCTGTCCCCTCTGGCCCCAGAGCTGGGCCCAGCATCACGTTGCACGCCAGCCCAGGTAGGCCCAGCGGCACACAGAGGACTGTGACTCCATCTGCTGGCTTGACAGCAGCTCCAGATCAGAACCTTTGAATTCCTTGCAAGGCAGGCTCTGGCTCTGAACTAGAAGACCAAGAAGTCCTTTCATCATGATAAAGTAAAGATATTCAGCCATTTTGTCAAAGGCGATGACATCTACCCCTCCCACCTTAAACCCACAGACACAGATACAAATACACCAGGGAAACACTGAGCCAAAGATTATTGATCTCTCTGACATGAGGTGGGGAAGGCAGCCCAGCAGCCGCTGGCTGTGTTGTGCATAAGTATTGCTTTGGGGGCTATAATAGAGACCTTCATACAACAAGAGGACAGCTCCAAACCGAGGTGGGGGGATTAGAAAAACACTGATGAAATTAGCGTTTTCTTCTTTCCATCACACCCTTCACCTCTACTTACCTTCTTTATGGAAGAGGCTCCCTCTGTAGATTACTTAACTATTCCCAAGGGCCTGTGGTCCATGCAGAGTCATCTTTATCCTCAAGATTTCTTACTGCTCTTACTGAGCAAGGAAAGGATGAGGGCCCACTTTAGAGATGAGAACAATTAAGCTTCCTTGAAAGAAGACAGGAGAATGGTAATATTACCTACCTATACTCAGAAAATAACCACTTGGTTCCCGAAATCCCTTGTTTGATGACATTGTGTTATTTGGAAATTTCAGTAAGGCTCCAATATTCAGTATCCATGTCATATCGAAGTGAGGTGCCAGCAATGATGCAAATTTTCACAGGAAACAGTTGACAATCACTTATGGGACTCTCAAACTTTCACCCCTATCAAGGGGAAAAGAAGTTGTTGGATATGAAGAGAATGTTTCTGAAAAGGATTTATTTGGTGCAAAGTATTGGTGTGCTATGGGTACCCACTCCAAAAGAAAGAGGATACCTGTGTTTCACTACAAGCCTAATGAGAAGGGCTTTGAAGGGACTCCTTGGAGAGTCTGATATGTGTCTTCTCCTGCAGTTATCGGGGCAGACTGGTCTAATTTCTGACTCCAGCCTGAAAAATGTAGAAGCCACCATATGTGCTAGCAGCTGCTTTGTGATGCTGGGATTTGTTCAGAGCTTGTGTGGGCAAAGAACCTGTTTCTCACAGACCCGAGGTGGGGCACATGTATAGGGGGATGCTTTAGAGAGCATTTTAGATCTTGACCAATAGGAATGTCAGAGGGCAAACAGGCCTGAGCAGAAGAGAAACTGGAAATGGACTGTTACATTATGAGGGGCCAGAGCGGGCAAAAGCAACTGACAGAGGGGAGTGCACTTGCCCAGGCCACTGGGAACTGCAGCAGCAGCAGTGTGTGTTTGTGTGTGTGTGTGTGTATGTGTGTGCAGATCTCCGAAGAGAAGAGAAGAGAAGAAGCACCACAAAAGTGCTTTAGGAGGAAGCAAGATTTAAACATTGGCCACCCTGGAAGGTGGGAGAGTGCAAAGCCAGCTTTGACATGAGACAAGCACCATATTTTCTGTCACCTCTTACTTTCTTGTGCTCTAATTCTGGAAGGATCAGAAATTTCAGAAGAGAAAGACTACACCCTTTCTTTTCACTTGCAGCAGGCCCTAGATAGGAAGGACAAATAGCAAATAGCTTAAGCTTCAAAAACCAAAAAGAAACATTGATAATACCCAGCTGAACATTTTTTTTTTTTTTTTTTGAGAAGGAGTCTTGCTCTGTCACCCAGGCTGGAGTGCAGCAGTGCCATCTCGGCTCACTGCAAGCTCTGCCTCCCGGGTTCATGCCATTCTCCTGCCTCAGCCTCCCGAGTAGCTGGGACTACAGGTGCCCGCCACCACACCCAGCTAATTTTTTGTATTTTTTTAGTAGAGTTCAGCTCCAGCTGAACATTTTAAGTGCCTAATTGAAATCATGTTGTACTGCGTTCAGTGGCTATAAGGCTTCCTAACACCTCCAAGGGATCCTGAAAAGTATTTGTCCAGGAGCAGACTTAAGACCATCACTACAAAGCAGGTTTAAAGAAACAGTGGGGCCAGGCGCGGTGGCTCACGCCCGTAATCCCAACACTTTGGGAGGCCGAGGTGGGCGTATTGCTTGAGGTCAGGAGTTCAAGACCAGCCTGGCCAACACAGTGAAATCCCGTCTCTACTGAAAAAAAAAATTAAAAAAATTAGCCGGGCATGGTGGCAGGCACCTGTAATCCCAGCTACTCAAGAGGCTGAGGCAGGAGAATCACTTGAACCCAAGAAGCGGAGATTGCAGTAAGCTGAGATCACGCCACTGCACTCCAGCCTGGGCGACAGAGCAAGACTCTGTCTTGAAAAACAAAAAAGAAAAGAAGAAACAGTGGGAGCTGAAAATAAAGTTTCTGTTATGATTATACCCCATCAGTCCTGCTTGTCATTGTTCCAGTTGCAGTTATAAAAGTTGTTCTTCAACCTTTATTTTAAAAATAATTAAAACACCGAAGGTCTTATAAGAAGAGGAGCTGTTGTCAGAGCTAACAGTTCTCCTTGGCTTCACAATGCTTCAATGTCCTTGTGGAAAATGAAGCTTCGAGCTCAGCCCACTCTACTCTTTCTTCTTCATTTCCTGAAGGCTCTCTCTTCCCTCCTCCTGTTACTCTGCAGTATTTTTTTTTTTTGAGCCGGAGTCTCACTCTGTTGCCCAGGCCGGAGCACAGCAGCACGATCTTGGCTCACTGCAACCTCCGCCTCCCAGGTTCAAGGGATTCCCCTGCCTCAGCCTCCCCAGTGGCTGGGATTACAGGTGCGCGCCATCACATCCGGCTAATTTTTTGTATTTTGAGTAGAGATGGGGTTTCACCATGTTGGCCAGGCTGATCTCGAACTCCTGACCTCAGATGATCTGCCTGCTTCGGCCTCTCAATACCTCCTCATTCTTTCCCTACCGTTGGGGGATGAGATACATACGCTCATACCCACATACAAAACACCATGCAAAGAAAATTCTATACCTGGATTCTAGCCCCTTAGAAATGTACAACTTAGGGCCGGGCGCGGTGGCTCAAGCCTGTAATCCCAGCACTTTGGGAGGCCGAGACGGGCGGATCACGAGGTCAGGAGATCGAGACCATCCTGGCTAACATGGTGAAACCCCGTCTCTACTAAAAATACAAAAAACTAGCCGGGCGTGGTGGCGGGCGCCTGTAGTCCCAGCTACTCGGAGGCTGAGGCAGGAGAATGGCGTGAACCTGGGAGGCGGAGCTTGCAGTGAGCCGAGATCGCGCCACTGCACTCCAGCCTGGGTGACACAGCGCGAGACTCCGTCTCAAAAAAAAAAAAAAAAAGAAATGTACAACTTAGGATAGTTAACATTAAACAGACAAGCATAAACATATAAACAATAGAAAAACAACATTAAACCAATACATGAATGAACAGCAGGGTAACTTCATGATTGAGATGGCAAGCAGGCAGCCAGTCGATGAATGTTTACTGAACAGCTCCTAGGTGTCAGATGTTGGGCCAGGTTTTGGCAATAAAATTTGTACAAAACAGACACAGTCCCTGCACACATGGAGAATCAAAATACTAGAGAAGATAAATACTAAACAATTTTTTACTAAAAAGTAGCTTATAGGCTGGGCGCAGTGGCTTACGCCTGTAATCCCAGCACTTTGGAAGGCTGAGGTGGGCAGATCACCTGAGGTCAGCAGTTCGAGACCAATCTGCCCAACGTGGCAGAACAAAAATACAAAAATTAGCCGGGCGTGGTGGCAGGCGCCTGCAATCCCAGCTACTCAGGAGACTGAGGCAGGAGAATCACTTGAACCTGGAAAGCGGAGGCTGCAGTGAGCCAAGATCGCACCACTGCACTCCAGCCTGGGCGACAGAGTAAGACTCCATCTCAAAAAACAAAAAAAGGTATTATAGGTGTAGACAGTGCTGTGGAAGATAATATGCAGGACTGGTCTAGGCCTTAGGAGTCTAATCTATTCTGGGGGCTGGAGAAGCTTGCCTACACAAGTGACATTTATATTGGGACCTGAAGACTAAATAAGGTTAGACAAATGGCTGGTGGAGAGAAAGTGATCTAGGGACAAGTGAGGGCCTATGGAAGTGCAGAAGCAACACTTTCAAGGACCTGAAAGAAGGCCTGTGTTGCTGCAGTGAATCTATCAAGGAGGGGTTGCTGATATAAGGAGGTTGAAGGGACCAGCAGGAAGCTGGGAGCTTTTTTACTTTTTTAAGAGAAGGGATCTCACTATGTTGCCCAGGCTGGAGTGTGGTGGCTATTCACAGGCGCACCATCATTGCACACTACAGCCTCGAACTCCTGGGCTCAAGTGATCCTCTTCTCAGCACTACAGATGTGCACCACCACACCAATTCTGGTTTTTTTTTTTTTTTTTTTTTTGAGATGGAGTTTCATTCTTGTCACCCAGGCTGGAGTGCAATGGCACCATCTTGGCTCACTGCAACCTCCGCCTCCCAGGTTCAAGCGATTCTCCTAACTCAGCCTCCCAAGTAGCTGAGATTACAGGCAAGTGCCACCACGCCCAGCTAATTTTTGTATTTTTAGTAGAGACAGGGTTTTACCACGTTGGCCAGGCTCGAATTTCTGACCTCAGGTGATCTGCCCTCCTCAGCCTCCTAAAGTGCCGGGATTACAGGCGTGAGCCACCACGCCCGGCCTTTGGGGGATTTTAAATGTTAATTAAGAACAAGCAAGTAGGTCAGGAGCAGTGGTTCATGCCTGTAATCTCAGCACTTTGGGAGGCTGAGGTGGGCAGATCACCTGAGGTCAGGAGTTCGAGACCAGCCTGGCCAACATGGCGAAACCCTGTCTCTACTAAAAATACAAAAACTAGCTGGGCGTGGTGGCCAGCTCCTGTAGTCCCAGCTACTCTGGAGGCTGAGACAGGAGAATTGCTTGCACCTGGGAAGCAGAGGTTGCAGCAAGCCAAGATCGGTGTGTGAGCCACAGAGTGAGACTCCGTCTCCAAAAAAATCCAAGCAAGTGGAAAGTATAGAATCAAAGACTTGCAGGATGGGCAGTCACAGGATTTAAAGGTCATCTAGTCCTACCACCCAGATGATGCTAGTATCTCCTCTGCTCATTTTCCATCACCAGATGAATACAAATGGAGGCCAGAAAGGGGCTAGCATGAGGTCACAGCAGGCTGAGGTAAGGGAGTATCCATGCTGAGGCAGGAGGGTTCTGGGTTCCATTTCTCTGACCCGAGTATGAGTTTGAGCTGGTCTCTGGTCAAACTGCCTATTTGTGTGAGGACGCTCACAGGATCAGCCAAGGAAAAGCAGATAACAACCATTCGTGTTTATTAACCATAGCGCATTGGAAGGCTAATTGCTCTGAGCAGGTGTCGGGGAGGTTGATTTGTTCAAGAGGGCCTGGCTAGTTTGTATTCCTGACAGAGAAATCTATTGTTGAGAGCTGGGCAAGACAGCCTGTGAAGAAGCCAAAGAAGGGCAAAGCCAGCCTGACCAGCACCCAGAGGAGCTCTGGCCCATGGACTCTGGTCAAGGGAATTTGTTCATCATTATCAGGGCAAATGCTTCTTCCTGTGCTGGCAGCAGGACAAACAGGCTACTCCTTGGTGATACAAACCAGTGAAATATTCATGATTATATGGCAGTAATGAACCTGGCCCCTTCCTCCCTTCATCTTCCTGATTCTCACTGTGTGGCAGGGCTGCGTGTGCTCAGAAAGAGTCCTGTGTCCATGTCATTATCATAATTAATCAACATTTAATAAGTGCCCCCCACACTATGAAAAGCCCTGTGGTGGCTCAGGATACAAGAAAGTGGTAGTCTCTGCACCTGAGAAGGTTCACAAATCTAAATAAAGTAGAAACATGCACCAAAAGGTAACCTATAACCAATACATGGCTGCAGTGACAGGAGTTTGGGATTTAAAAGGCCATCAAAAGGCCAGGCGCAGTGGCCCACACCTATAATCCCAGCACTTTGGGAAGCCAAGGCAGGAGGATCACTTGAGCCCAGGAGTTGGAGACCAGCCTGGGTGACAGAGTGAGGCTCTGTCTTTACAGAAAAAGAAAGAGCCAGGGTCTCACTCTGTCACCCAGGCTGCAGCATAGTGGCGCAATCTCTGCTCACTGCAGCCTCTGCCTCCCAGGTTCAAGCAATTCCCCTGCCTCAGCCTCCCAAGTAGCTGGGACTACAGGCGTGGCGCCATCACATCCAACTTTTTTTTTTTTTTTGTATTTTCAGTAGAGATGGGATTTTGCCATGTTGGCCAGGTGGTCTCGAACTCCTGGCCTCAAGTGATCCACCTGCCTCAGCCTCCCAAAGTGCTGGGATTACAGGCATGAGCCACCACACCCAGCCTACAAAAAGTTTTTTTAATTAGCCAGCCATGGTAGTACATGCCTATAATCCTAACTACTTGGCAGGCTGAGGCAGGGGGATCACCTGAGCCCAGGAGGTTGAGGCTGCCGTGAACTGTGATCATGCTACCGCACTCCAGCCTGGGTGATAGTGTGAGACACTGTCTCTTAGAAACAAATAAAAGTAAAAGTAAAAAATAAGTGAAAAATAAAAAGACCATCAAAGACTACTGTAGAAGAACAAGACAGAGGCTAGAGTTTAAGGAAATTGGCCTCAGAGCAGCATGATGCAGGAAGGTACTTCAAGTAGACTAGAAAGAGATGCTTTGGGGCCAGGAATGAGAATGTTTGTAGGTCCTGGAACAAGGGGACCCAGGCCTTGATCCCTGGCATGGCAGCACCTGAGAAGGGAGCAAGACCCTAGAGAGGCCTGGCCTCATGGTATAGCTAGGAGATAGGACCCCAGGCCATAGGATGAGGCAAGGATGAAGAGCAGGCTGTCAGTACCCGGGCCTGAAGTGATGGTGCGAATGATGAGACAACTCAAAGCTCCCTCCAATCTCATCCAAAATATAAGATCTCGGAACCATAATGGAAGCTTGAAGACAAGAAATAAGCTAGGTTAACTTTCTCACCAGTCAGATGGAATCAGAGCGTATAATTGGAGTTTACCTTTATTTAAGAATATAAATAAATGTGATACTTCCTACACACATGAATTTATAAACTGAGAGTCATACCTGCTGCAGTTGCTACAGTTCAGGCGTGAAAGGATGAGAACTAGATTAGAATGAGTTCAGCGAGAAGACAAAGACATAAAAGTCTTAGTGATACACAGGAATAAAGAACAGAACTAGATTTGCCCAGAATCTACAGAAAATCCCAGGACACATTGAGAATGCACGAAGTTTCTCCTTGTTTCGGTCGCTCTCTGCCCGTAGGCATCCCTACAGGGGACTCAAGTCAATGCTTTATGAGTTAGTCTTGGCATCCATAAATTATGATGAAATGCAACTTAAAAAAAGCTTTGTTCTCTCCCAAGGCTGCATGTTACTGCTCAGGTGGACAGGGTAATTAAAAAAAAAAAAAAAAAAAAAACACGAGAAAATTTAGTCACTGAGTTTCTACTTTGTGTTAGAAATGGTGAGGGCTAGCAATACCAAGATTACTAAAACTCTCTTCCTTCCCTTAACATGCCCATTATCTATTCAGAGGAATGGCCATTCCAGCAAATAATTAAATCCTCTGTGATATGTTGTGACAGAACTGTGGATAAGTTCTCTAGAAGCACAGAGGATCAAGTGACAAGTTCAAGAAGCCAGAGAAGGCTTTACAGAGAAGGTGAGATTTAAGTGGTGGGCTTTACAGGATGAATAGGAGCTCACCTTTTGTTTTGTTTTGTTTTGTTTTGTTTTGTTTTGAGGCAGGGTCTCGCTTTGTTGCCAAGGCTGCAGTGGCATGATCTCAGCTCACTGTAAACTCTGCCTCCTGGGCTCAAGAAATCCTCCCACCTCAGCCTCCCGAGTAGCTGGGACTACAGGTGTGCACCACCACGCCCAACTAATTTTTTTATACATCTTTTTTTTTTTTTTTTTTTTTTTGAGACTGAGTCTGGCTCTGTCGCCCAGGCTGGAGTGCGGTGGCCGGATCTCGGCTCACTGCAAGCTCCGCCTCCCGGGTTCACGCCATTCTCCTGCCTCAGCCTCCCGAGTAGCTGGGACCACAGGCGCCCGCCACTTCGCCCGGCTAGTTTTTTGTATTTTTTAGTAGAGACGGGGTTTCACCGTGTCAGCCAGGATGGTCTCGATCTCCTGACCTCGTGATCCGCCCGTCTCGGCCTCCCAAAGTGCTGGGATTACAGGCTTGAGCCACCGCGCCCGGCCTTTTTATACATCTTTTGTAGAGATAAGGTTTCACCATGTTGCTCAGGCTGGTCTCAAACTCCTCACTTCAAGTGATCCTCCCGCCTTGGCCTCCCAAAGTGCTGGGATCACAGGCGTGAGCCACTGAGCCTGGCCCAACATTTGGATAAGAAAGGGAAGAGCATTCCAGGGAGTGAGAACAGTATACAAAAAGCATGAAGGCACAAAAAAAGGGTGAGCTTGCAGTGTGGAGGAGGGAGAGGAGGGGTGAAAAAGAAGTTGGCAGGAAACTTCTTCCAATATTTTCACAAGATTAATTAAATTACAAAGATCATATAAGTAATTCTGCAAATTCACAAGTTGTTAGGGAGCTATATCCAAGCCTCAGAATTTGGATTCACAGGGTAAGAGGGATTATCACAACAGAGGGAAACTCGATTGTATTCCATGAAAAAAAGACGTTCTGCCTAGAATTGGCCCTTACACTTTCTTTTCTTGAGATGGAGTCTCCCTATGTTGCCCAGACTGGACTAAAATTCCTGGGCTCAATCAATCCTCCTGCCTCAGCCTCCCCAGTAGCTGGAACTACAGGCACATACCACCACCACAGAGGGCTGGCTCCTGCCATTTTTCACCAAGGACAGCTAGCCCAGCTAGAAGGGGCAGCTGTTCACATATTCACCACCAATGGACTTCTGAGGTACACGAAAGGGAAGAAGTCCCATGTTATCTGCCATATGGCCCTGTGCTGGAGACCGCACAAAGAGATAGTTTACACAGACCTTTACGTACTCTTAGAAAACCTACTAGCCTCCAGCAAAATCATTTTCTTCTCTTTTTTTCTCTTTCAGGGCTTCTCACCAAAAGCACTGCCAGCCCCACAGCTTTCTTCATTTATCAAGTGAAAACACTTTGGTTTAATATCCACATCGCAGGAGTCTGGATAAAGCCTGAGACCTTACAGGGGCACATCCATACTGCACAGCTTCAGCACGCCATCCCAGGCATCACATGTCTACATCCATATTGCACAGCTTCCAGCACACCGTCCCAGGCATCACATGTCTACATCCATACTGCACAGTTTCCAGCACGCCGTCCCAGGCATCACATGTCTACATCCATACTGCACGCCATCCCAGGCATCACATGTCTACATCCATACTGCACAGTTTCCAGCACGCCGTCCCAGGCATCACATGTCTACATCCATACTGCACAGCTTCCAGCACGCCGTCCCAGGCATCACATGTCTACATCCATACTGCACGCCATCCCAGGCATCACATGTCTACATCCATACTGCACAGTTTCCAGCACACTGTCCCAGGAATCACACTCTTTTTTTTTTTTTGAGACAGGGTCTCACTCTGTCACCCAGGTGGGAGTACAGTGGCATGATCACAGCTCACTGCAGCCTCAACCTCCTGGGCTCAAGCAATTCTCCCACCCCACACTTCCAAATAGCTAGGACCACAGGTGTGCACCACCACACCCAGCTAACTTTTGTATTTTTTGTAGAGACAGGGTTTCAACTGAAACTCCTGAGCTCAAGCCATCCTCTGGCCTCAGCTTCCCAAAGTGCTGGGATTACAGGTGTGAGCTACCACATCCAACCTGGGATCACATCTCTTTTTTTTATTTTTATTTTTTATTTTTTTCAGACTGAGTCTCACTCTGTCGCCAGGCTGGAACGCAGTGGTGAGATCTCAGCTCACTACAACCTCCACCTCCTGGGTTCAAGTGGTTCTCATGCCTTAGCCTCCCAAGTAGCTGGGATTATAGGCACACGCCACCACATCCAGCTAATTTTTGTATTTTTAGTAAAGACGGGGTTTCACCATGTTGGCCAGGATGGTCTCGATCTCCTGACCTCATGATCTGCCCGACTTGGCCTCCCAAAGTGGTAGGATCACAGGCGTCAGCTACCACACCCGGCTGGGATCACATCTCTTTAGGCCCTACTCTTTCCTGCCTTTGCCCCAAAGAGGCAGTGTGGAAGAGAGCTACCCTTGCTTACTAAGATCAGTATATCTTTAATCCGTGGCAACTTCATGTAAAATATGGAACAAGAAGAAAATAACCCCCAAACTCCAGAGGGTTTTTTCCTAATAATGTGCTTCAAGATTTATTGAAATGTCTGAATCTCATTTTCAGCACATTAAAGATCTGGATTGCAAATGTACAGGTTATGTATTTTGTGATGTGTTTCTGATAGAATTCAGGGATCAGGGAAGGAAAGATATTATTACTGATAGATTATTTGAGGGTGAAGGGAAGGTCTTAGGAAACTGACCTCAACTTAAAAAAAGAAAGGTAATTTGGTTTCAATCTTCAAATAAAAAGTGCATTTGATTTTGAAAAACAATCATCAAGATTCACATTTTTGTGTTTAACAACAACCTTGAAATTGGTCTGCCTCAGAGGACAGCATGATTCTAGGCTACCTTAGCATGAATGATTTATGACATTCATGAACTTGGCAACTACATCAGTTTTTCTAAACCTGGCACCCAACACCACCTGCATGTTAAGTGAAGATTTATGATTTATAAAACTCACCTCATTATGCAGAGGTACATGAATTGTCTTCTATCTGTAATCTATAACTCCCAAGACAGATAAGAAGGCAGCTATGTCACAGAATTTATGGCTCCTACCCACTAAAGCTGAAGTTTTGGAGAAAAACTACAGAAATAACTGGCCCCTTTGGAGAAAAATAGCTTTAGCTAACCATTACACCCCCAAATGATGAAATGGCTATAACCCACCATTATATCTTACATGAACAAAGAGGCTAACGGCGAAAGTCACTTTAATCACAGCACTGAACTATGCCTCCCTTTTGAATGCGGCGGTGATACACAGAACCTAAGTGACTTCTTGGAAATATCAAGCACTCTGTCAGTTTAATTTTTTTCCCCAGTTTGGTGTCTGAGACCTCTTGCTGAGATTTCTCATCAAGTGGCCCAGCCAGAGCCACAGACATGGACTTCAGGGAAGACAATTCAATACCTCGTTGTGTCTAATGGCTTCCTGCATACACCCCTAAAGTGAAGAAGATCACATGCTGATTTGAGTTCTGAAATGCAGCTTGTTTTCAGAGATATTTTAGAAGTGCAGCTTCTCTCTCCCTATACCCTGAAAAAATAAAAAAATAAAAACTTGGAAGAACAGAGCATTCCGTGGAATAAACTTATGTATCTTATGGAATAAGATTATATAGCTAGCCATTAAAAATGACAAGTATATGGGACCGGGTTGACATGCAGAAATCTTTAGACAACAGTAAACAAAACAAGCAGAACATAAAATGATAGAAAAAAAAATGATGTTTCAATCCTAGAGATTTTCTTTTTTTTTTTTTTTTTTTTTTTTTGAGACGGAGTCTCACTGTGTCTCCCAGGCTGGAGTGCAGTGGCGCGATCTCGGCTCACTGCAAGCTCCGCCCCCCGGGTTCACGCCATTCTCCCGCCTCAGCCTCCCAAGTAGCTGGGACTACAGGTGCCCACTACCGCGCCCGGCTAGTTTTTTTTTTATTTTTAATAGAGACGGGGTTTCACCATGTTAGCCAGGATAGTCTCGATCTCCTGACCTTGTGATCCACCCGCCTCGGCCTCCCAAAGTGCTGGGATTACAGGCTTGAGCCACCGCGCCCGGCCAATCCTAGAGATTTTCAATGGTATAAAGCTAAATGAAAAACAATAAAACCCTAAATAATTTATTTTCAAATTTCCCTACCAATAAGGAAATAGATATATACACATGGCTGCCGACCACCCTGAATCTGAGAAGCACCCTATGCCTCCCTCTTCTGCAGAGCTCTCCAAAGAACATCCTACTCTCTCTGGCCTTTGAGAGTGTAGAACACCAGCACTCAGATACCCAGGTCCACCGAGGAAAGCTGAAAATGTAAATGTCTTTACGTAGCAGGAGGAAAATCAATCAGAAAAAAGAAGGTAGGAAACCTACTTCCATATTTGATAACTAAATAAACCTTTTAGGGAGATTGTTCTTTGTTATTTACTTAGTAACCTGATTTCCAAAATGTGTCTGGGATTCTCCCAGTTCTGACTTTGGGCTCTAGTGCCAGTGTGGTCACTCTAACTCATGAAAATGATACTCCACTCACAAAATGGTGTCCCAGAACAAGAGGACAGTATCAATGAACCACAGATTACATACCAGGAAAAGTGAAACCTCTCTGGCAACTGGGACTATATTCGAGAGCAGATAGATGCACAGATAGACCCCAGGGAAGAATTGCATTTGGGTTCAGGGACTCAGTTACCACTCCTCCTTAAGCGGCCTGCTGATACTTTACCACTAAAACACAGATGCTGTTCTCCAGGGCTCTGGGCGCTGGTCTGTTGGCTGCCTTTAATCCTGAGAGTGACTTCCTCAGTTCAGGCCAGGGATTCATGCTGTAATGGAATGAGAGAGAAGTGGGCCAGTACCATACACACATACACCAATGCACACACCCAACACAACCTAGGGCAGAGCAGACTTCCTTTGGGAAGCCATGTGAAGTTGCAGAGCACAGGCAGGATGGCCTCATCCATGGCTTCTGCCCATTGGCATGCTTAGAAACAGTTCATTGTGGCAGGGTGCAGTGGCTCATGCCTATAATCCCAGCATTTTGGTAGGCTGAGAGGGGTGGATCACCTGAGATTAGGAGTTCCAGACCAGCCTGGCCAACATGGTGACACCCTGTCTCTACTAAAAATACAAAAATTAGCTGGGCATAGTGACGCATGCCTGTAGTCCCAACTATTCAGAAGACTGAGGCACAAGAATTGTTTGAGCCTGGAAGGCAGAGGATACAGTGAGCCTTGGTTGTGCCATTGCACTCCAGCCTGGGCAACAGTGCAAGACTCTGTCTCAAAAAAAAAGAAAAGAAAAGAAAGAAACAGTTCATTCTTTTATGGAAGAGAGGTGTTCATGGGATGCTTATGCAAACAGATCCCCTTTTTCCCTGAAGAAACGGTCAAAGGGATCCTTCCAGGTAAACTGGCTTGCTTCAGGTCATGGCACACACACACACAAGCCCTCTCACCCAACCCCTCAACCACTAGTTGAATAAAACAAGCAATTGTCACTTAAACCAAAGGCCGGGCCTGTAAGCTAAACCAGTGACCCTTGTGACACCTGGGCACTTTTCTGGGCCTTTACTCTGCCCAATAAGGCTTTCCATATGGGATGATGTAATTCAAGCCATGCAGAGGAAGGCAGCAAGGGAGGTCTATACCAGAGATACTTTGGGGTATAGGAAAAAAGTATTTAAATCTATTTCTATTTTATCTCTTTCATTTTTGTTTTCTATTTTTAAGTATTTGTGATAATAGTACTATATACACATACGTAGTTTATAAATACATGAACACACACATAATAGGAGTATGTGCGCCAATATTTTTCTAATAGGGACATGTAATGAAAAAAATTGGAGACAAGAAGACACCACGGAGCTTGGACTATTTCTAAAAAGACATGGTCCTTAATCTCCACCTCACCATCAGAATCTCCCTTTATTAAACATGCAGATTCCACAACCCATCTCAGACCTGAATGTCCAGAGGTAAGATACCAGTGCTCTGCATGCTTAAAGAACTGCCCAGTAATTCTGACTGCTACTGAAGTTTGAGTACCATTGCAGTAGAATTGGAGAAGCTAACATAAAAAAGGCTGAGCTATGAAAAAGGCAGAGTCAGTGCAGATGAGAACACCAGAAATCCATTTCTAAGAAGAAAACAGGTAACTGGCCACTACAGCTCCTGATGGAGCCTAAGAAGTCCCTGTTCTTCCAGCATTCTGGCTGTATGGGTATTGAGACAATGGCTGTACTTTCCCAACTAGTCTTCCATTAAACTCTCGTCTCCTAAGGAAATCTGGGTATTTCCACTCTTGACAGTTGAGGAACAGGAATGGGGAAACTGAGAAACTGTCTTGGCCAGCTCAGGCTGCTGCAACAAAATATCATAGACTGGATGGCTTAAACAACAGACAGTTCTTCCTTACACTTGCCGAGGCTGAAAGTCTGAGATGAGGGTGCCAGCATGGTGGGTTCTGGTGAGGGCTCTCTTCGTGGGGAAGGGGAGATCATCTCTCATGTTTCCTCTTGTAAGGGCACTAATTTCGGCCGGGCCCGTTGGCTCACGCCTGTAATCCCAGCACTTTGGGAGGCCGAGGCGGGCGGATCACGAGGTCAGGAGATCAAGACCATCCTGGCTAACACAGTGAAACGCTGTCTGTACTAAAAATACAAAAAATTAGCTGGGCATGGTGGTGGGCACCTATAGGCCCAGCTACTCGGGAGGCTGAGGTAGGAGAATGGTGTGAACCTGGGAGGCGGAGCTTGCAGTGAGCTGAGATTGAGCCACTGCACTCCAGCCTGGGTGACAGAGTGAGACTCTGTCTCAAAGAATAAATAAATAAATAAATAAAGGCACTAATTCCATCATGAGGGCCCATCTTCATGATTTAATCACCTCCCAAAGGCCCATTTCTAAATACAATCATATTGGGAATTAGGGATTCAACATACAAATTTGGGGGACACACACATTCAGTCTATAGCAGAAACCAACAGCTCCTTGCATAGAGAGAGCATATAATCTAAGAGAACTGAAAAGGCAACTGACGTAATTTCACTAATCATGTGCCTGAAAGGGTGAGGACAGGATAGGAGGAAGAGGGTGATGAGCCAGAGTTGTCTGTAAGCATTTGAAAAAGGTCCTACACTGACCAAACATTTAACCTGAAGTCATGTGGGTGATTTCTAAAAAGCATAGCCAAGTTAAAAGAGGAGGTTGTAGAGCAGAAGCTGGAACAGTCTATGTGACCTTGGGCAATTCACTGATTCTCTCTGTCCTTTATCTAAGGTTCTTTCCAGGTTTCTAGAACCCAAGTTCAGGCTCAACTGCTAGTTCAGGATTTCTTCCACACTATATCATGCTGGTCAAGAATAAATTACTAATTTGGCCCTCTAAAGTAAAAAATCCAGAAAAGCCTCCTACATCTTTAAGAATTAAATATTAAATAGATCTTCATGAGGAGCAAATCTCTTGTTTTGTCAGCCCTCCTCTCCTCCCGATAGGAACTTCTTGCACAAGGCCTTGACCTATCCAAAAGCCAACTATTTCCCAAACCTGAATGAAAATCCAGAGTGAGTATAACTGACTGCTTTCTACCTTGAGCAATGAGACTACATTGTCACTGGAATGTAAATGTCCTGTCTAATCAAAGTGACATCTTATTTTGATTTATTGCTGCCTTACTTTTCTTTTAGGGTCATCCTGTATTTCTCTTTTCTCCTACCAGAAAGAGGGCAGGTTGGTGGGTTACTAGGCATTCACCACAGAATGAAACTTGCTAATTGTCACCACTTCTGTGGCCAGGGACATCACCTGCCATAATTCTTCCTACACTTTGCCAGGGCAAGCTCTGTTGAACCAGACTTGAGGGAAGCGACACTGTGTAATGCACTCCAATAGAGTGTAGCTAATGCCAAAAGAGGGAACTGTCTCCTGAAATCTGCCGCAGGTACATGAAAAATTCCAAGGAGAACAAAGGTGACAAATCCCTGCAGTATGCCACATTTTTATTTCCTGAAGATAGAAGGTGCCACAGCATGCTATTCATCTTTGGGGAAACTGAATAAAATGTCTTCTGAGTCACCAGTTTAAAGAGACTTTACTTTAAAAATGTAAACTTGATCCTATGAGTTATAATACAGATTGAACTTTATAGTTGTCCTGGAACCTAAATAATTCTAAAAAAGGTTAAAGTATTTCTAACTTTTTAATTCTGTTGCCTAAAATAACTGCTATTAATAATGTATTAGGCCAGTATTATAAAATGCACCTTCTGGATATGTGAAAGTAGAGGTAAAAGATAACACCCAGCTTGGTTATGAGGCAGCAGAGCCTAGTGGTTAGTAGTGCAGGTTCTGGAGTAAGAGAGTTTGGCTTCAAATTCTAGCTTCGCCATTCAGTTGCTGTGTAACCACTCTAGGCCTCAGTTTCCACATCTGCAAACTGGGAATACCAATATTTACTTGAGACCATTGTTGTGAATATGCCAGTAAATAATGTATATGAAGCATTTGTGTGGCACTTAAAATGAATGCTCAACAACTATTGGTGATTACTATTCTAATGACAATTCCTATTAATGAATGAGGGTTATTTAAATACTTAAAAGGTGAAACTAGTTACCTGTCTTCAAATATGCTAAAGTAACAATCATGTCAGTTAGAATATTATTAAAAATACAGGCCAGGCGTTGTAGCTCACGCCTGTAATCTCAGCACTCTGGGAGGCTGAGCCAGGGGGATTGCTTGAGGCCGGGAGTTTGAGACCAGCCTAGGCAACACAGCAAGACCCTATCTCTATAAAAGAAAAAATAATTATACATATATAATTATTTCCTGAATAATATACATGTATGGTATACACAGGTATTGGACAGCCACCTGTTCTGTTTGGTAAACATTTATCCGCATGCAGATTATGCATTAGCTCCTTCCATTTCCCAATTTTGCACTGAGATGACAACAGAAATGAAATACAGCACTGTGCTGCAGAAGAATTATACCATTTAGCTATGGATATGTCCATTCTTGCTCATCTGAACCTTTACATGTTTTTAGATTCAGGTTCATTTCCTTGAGCCTTCAGGCTGTAGGCCATGTTAATTTGCAAAGCAGTCCAGTAGCCTGTCTTCCCGCTGAAGATATTATAAAGCTTGCGCTTTCAGTATCTAGCGCTACCACATCCCCCTTGTGGTCGTGGAGAGTATTTGCAAGGCGCCTGAGAAACCACCAGAAACAGCAAACACACTGAATATACCCATAGGATCGTAATTTCTGACACCCTTAGATAACAACATTTGATTCCAGGATTCTTTTGTTTAACACTTCGTGGTTTTTTAACATATGGAACAAGAAGAAGGAAAGCAAACTCGTCGCTGGGCGCGGTGGCTCACACCTGTAATCCCAGCATTTTGGGAGGCCGAGGCAGGCGATCTCCTGAGGTCAGGAGTTCAAGACCAGCCTGGCCAACATGGTAAAACCCCATCTCTACTAAAAATACAAAAAAAAAAAAAAAAAAAAAAAAGGAAAGAAAAGAAACACTCTTAGGAGAGCCAGTTAATAGAAGAGAGAAGTGAGAAGTATGCAGTTACTCCAATTATTTCTACTTACTCCAATTATTTCTACCTGCCCTTCTCCTCCCCGTCATGTACAACGTAAGAACACAATGTTTGTTATTGCGTTTCAATGTTCAATAGTATTTGTCACTCCTCTCTGTCTTCTTTTCTTCAGTATATTTTTTTAGAATCTAAATCTCTACAAACAGGAATCATGAGCCTGTAACTTGGATAGCCTTTAAGGAAGCCTGCCTTCTCATTTTTCTTCCTTTCCTTCCTTTCTCTCTCTCTCTCTTTTTTTTTTTTTTTTTGAGACGGAGTCTGGCTGTGTCACCTGGAGTGCAGTGGTGCAATCTCCACTCACTGCAACCTCCACCTCCTGGGTTCAGGCAATTCTCCTGCCTCAGCCTCCCGAGTAGCTGGGGTTACAGGCACCCACCACCATGCCTGGTTAATTTTTGTATTTTTAGTAGAGACGAGGATTTCACCATGTTGTTCAGGCTGGTCTCGGACTCCTGACCTCAGGTGACCCACCCACCTCAGCCTCCCAAAGTGCTGGGATTACAGGTGTGAGCCACCACACCCAGCCACATCTTTCTTTCTTTTCTCTCTTTCTCCTTCTTTCCTTCCTTCTCTCCCTCCCTCCCTCCTTCCTTTCTCCTTTCTTTCTCTCTTTTTTTTTTTTTTTTTTTAACGTCTCCCTGTGTCACCCAGACTGGAGTGAAATGACACGATCATAATCACGACTCACTGCAGCCTCGACCTCCCTTGGCTCAGGTGATTCTTCCACCTCAGCCTCCTGAGTAGCCGGTAGCTGGGACTACAGGTGCACCACCATGCCCGGCTAGTTTTTTGTAGAAATGGGGTTTTGCCATGTTGCCCAGGCTGCTCTCAAACTCCTGAACTCAAGTGATCCTCCCACTCCAGCCTCCCAAGTGGGTGGAACTACAGGTGGTGGCTACCATGCCCAGCTAATTAAGGAAAAAAAAAAAAATTGGCCGGGCGCAGTGGCTCATGCCTGTAATCCCAGCATGTGGATGCCGAGGCGCGTGGATCCCTTGAGTTCAGGAGCTGGAGACCAGCCTGGGCAACATGGTGAAACCCCGTCTCTACCAAAAATACAAAAATTAGCCAGGCGTAGTGGCGCACGCCTGTAATCCCAGCTACTCGGGGGAGTGGGGCGCTGAGGTGGCAGTGGAATCACCTGAGCCCGGAAAGGTCGAGGCAGCAGTAAGCTGGGACTGCACCACTGCACTCCAGCCTGGGCAACAGAGGCTAAAGATGGGGTCTCACTCTGTCGCTCAAGCTGATCTTGAACTCCTGGGTTCAAGTGATCCTCCCACCTCGGCCTCCCAAAGTGCTGGGATTACAGGTGTGAGCCACCGCCCGGCCACCCCTGCCTTCTGAGAGAATTAAAAAACAAGAGAAATGAAGTGTTAAGTAACTAGTGAGGATAATATAATAACAGCTGACAGTTAAGAGTGTGGGGGAGGCTTTTTTAAAACTTTTAGAATCTGTATAATCTATAACCTATGTTACGTTAAACTTTGTTTGTTTTCTTACTCCCACTGCCATCCCCTCAGAATGTAAACTCTTCAGTTAGCTTCTTTCCCTCCCCAACTTTCTCCAACATTTCCTTCACAATTCCTCACCCAGGGGTGACTACTTAATATTACTGATCTTCCTGAAGAGATAGGGAGTCTGAAGCATTTCTCTTTTTTGAAAGAGGGCTTCCAGGACAAATTGCTTCATCTCCAAAATCAAGCTCAATTTGTCATCATCCATTCATTCGTGTTTTGCTTTTGCTGTATTCCCACCACCTAGAAGAGTGACTGACACAGTAGGCACGCCAGAACATATCTTTTGAATCAATTAATTCTCTTCTTAAAAATCTAAAACTGGGGCCGGGCGCGGTGGCTCAAGCCTGTAATCCCAGCACTTTGGGAGGCCGAGACGGGTGGATCACGAGGTCAGGAGATCGAGACCATCCTGGCTAACACGGTGAAACCCCGTCTCTACTAAAAATACAAAAAAAAAACTAGCCGGGCGCGGTGGCGGGCGCCTGTAGTCCCAGCTACTCCGGAGGCTGAGGCAGGAGAATGGCGGGAACCCGGGAGGCGGAGCTTGCAGTGAGCTGAGATCCGGTCACTGCACTCCAGCCCGGGCTACAGAGCAAAACTCCGTCTCAAAAAAAAAAAAAAAAAAAAAAAAAAAAAATCTAAAACTGGGCTGGGCGCGGTGGCTCACGCCTGTAATGCCAGCACTTTGGGAGGCCAAGGGGAGCAGATCACAAGGTCAGGAGACCGAGACCATCCTGGCCAATATGGTGCAAACCGGTCTCTACCAAAAATATAAAAATTAGCTGGGCGTGGTGGCGCGCGCCTGGAATCCCAGCTACTTGGGAGGCTGAGGCAGGAGAATCGCTTGAATCAGGGAGTCAGAGGTTGCAGTGAGCCTAGATGGCGCCACTGCACTCCAGCCTGGCGACAAAACGAGACTGTCTCAAAAAAAAAAACCAAAAACCTAAAACTGGTCACAGGGTAGAGTAGTAGTTGACATCCTGCCAGCAGCACAAGGTTTGAAAAGGGCCAGAGGAGTCTCAAGCCAGGCCCAGCACAGTGGGGAGAGAAAGGGCCTGAAGCTCAGCTATTTTTTTTTTTTCCTGCAAGCTCCGCCTCCCGGGTTCACGCCATTCTCCTGCCTCAGCCTCCTGAGTAGCTGGGACTACAGGCGCCCGCCACCACGCCCGGCTAATTTTTTTGGTATTTTTAGTAGAGACGGGGTTTCACCGTGTTAGCCAAGATGGTCTCGATCTCCTGGCCTCGTGATCCGCCCGCCTCAGCCTCCCAAAAGTGCTGGGATTACAGGCGTGAGGCACCGCGCCCTGCCAAGCTCAGCTATTTTTTTTCCCCTTTGTGCAGGCGAATTGGCCTAATGTTATGTGTGAACCAAACGCTTTGTAGTTGGAAACCCAAGACCCCTGTGATAAAACGCAACACGAAATTGTTGCATTCCAAGCATATTTCAAGTTGTGAACAACGGGCGGCACCAAGCAACAAAAGTACTGACGTCCTCACTTAACAAAGCCACAAGACAAGATGGCGCCATCCTCCAAGAGCGAGAGGGGGGAACACTTTCACGCCCGCGGCATGTGCACGCGCCCGGGCTCGCCCCAGGCAACGCTGGCGTGCGCTCAAGCACCCAATGAGCGATGTAGTTAGTCTCCACCCACGTTTTCCGCCACTCCCTGGGCACATGCGCTCCAGCTTCTTAGCGGGATGCCTATTGCGCAGGCGCAACAGGCTCCTCCTTCCGCGCAACTGACGCAAGAAGACTGTAATCGGTTCGCAATTTATCCCGTGTGACCTTGAGTCTTTCCTGTCGCTGAGGACCAGGGCTGTCCGAGGTGCCGCCTTCATACCCCTCTTCCTCCCCTGGACTCTTTGTGGCCCAGAGCCGCCGCAGCCGGGATGGGAGGGCAGGCGTTCTCCAACCATCATGCTGCGGAGCATATTACCTGTACGCCCTGGCTCCGGGAGCCGCAGTCGAGTATCCTCTGGTCAGGCGGCGCGGGCGGCGCCTCAGCGGAAGAGCGGGCCTCTGGGCCGCAGTGATCAACCCCCGCCCCTCACCCCACGTGGTTGGAGGTTTCCAGAAGCGCTGCCGCCACCGCACCGCGCAGCTCCCGGCCGTCTGAGCGCCTGTTTGCTGCCTCGTACTCCTCTATCTATCCGCCATGATAAGCGCCAGCCGAGCTGCAGCAGCCCGTCTCGTGGGAGCCGCAGCCTCCCGGGGCCCTACGGCCGCCCGCCACCAGGTGAGGAACTGTCGGACCTTCCCGAATGGGGTCACGGCCTCGGGCCTCGGGCCTCGGTGCGGCAGGCTGCGCGCCCTTTAGGGTTTGAATTCTCCGGGATAGGTCAGGCGGCAAGGAAGGTGACGGACCTTCCGTAGCTAGCGCTGCCGGCTCAAGATTTTGCGGAAGGTTTTGCCTCCGGCTTAGGCCCTGCTGAGTCACACCCCTCGCGATCTAGAGTATCATCTCAAAATTACCAGGTAGTGGTCTTGATGGCTCGTTCTGTGGCTGAATGGAAAGATTTGGCCTTGGGAGTGAGGGATGCAGTCTATTAGGAAAGCCGCTATTTTCAGTTTTGTTTTCGGCTCCTCTACGGAATACGGAATGTGTAAGGATCTCGTTAATAAGGTGAAGTAAGATAAGAAAGTCCTGAGTCGGAAATAAAACTCCAGTTTTTGTGCTTAGCAACATTTTCTCAAAATCGGTGGTGTAAGATTGTACTCGTTTGTTACTTAAGGACAAAAAGCAGATCGGGGGGCGGAAAAAAAGCTATGGAGTGGTTACTTGTTCTCTAAAATAAAAGATAAATACTTTGGAGAATAGGAATTGTATATGGGCATTAAGAAAGGCTTGGAAGGAGCCTGAAGTTAAATCGTGATAAAGATCTTTTATCCTAGTGGAAGGCCACTACTTAATTTTTCTTTTTAAAAGACTTAGTAATCCTAGTTCTCTTAAACTAATTGCATGGCAAGGTCAGGGGAAGTGTTTTCCCCCAGGGGACATCTGGCAATGTCTGTGGATATTTTAGGTTGTCGCTAACTTACTGGGGTTCTTATTGGTTTCTAGGATGTAGAGGCCAGGGATGCTGCTGTATATCTTACAATGCACAGAACAGCCCCCACAACAAAGATTTGGCCCAAAATTAATAGCGCCATGGTTGAGAAATCCTATTGTAATGTGATTCTAAGGCCATCTTTTATTTACCTTTTTTTTATCTTACTTATTTGGGAAACTTTAATATTTACTGTTTTAGTAGCTTAACGTATTTTATATGCTAAATGAGCCCAAGTTTTCTTTTTTTCCTCTCAGGATACACATTGGTTGGTGACTGAGTCAGTTTTTTTCTTTTTTAGGATGGCTGGAATGGCCTTAGTCATGAGGCTTTTAGAATTGTTTCGAGGCGGGATTATGCGTAAGTATAATTTCATTTCCTTTGAGAGGGAATACATATTAAACTTCATAGCAGTGTTTTCTACATTTGTGATTAACTATTCTTCTCTAATTTATCTGTATTAGAGATTATGTAGTATACCACTGTTAATTTTCCAATTAAATATTATCTTTAAGTGACTTTGGTCTATCAAGATAACAATAGCTGTGACATTGTTCTAAATGTCTTACAGATCAGAAGCAATCAAGGGGGCAGTTGTTGGTATTGATTTGGGTACTACCAACTCCTGCGTGGCAGTTATGGAAGGTAAACAAGCAAAGGTGAGCATGATTGGTAACTAGTACCCTATCCAGAACCTATCCAGAATTCTGTGGTGTTTTCCTTAGTTAAAGAATTTGAGAACCTGATTTGCTTTTTTTTGGTGGGGGGGAGATGGTCTCTATAGCTCAGGGTGGAGTGCAGTGGCACGATCTCTGCTCACTGCAACCTCTGCCTCCTGGGTTCATGCAGTTCTCCTGCCTTGGCCACATAGCTGGGAATGCAGGCGTGAACCACCATTCCTGGCTGAGTTTTTGTATTTTTAGTAGAGACAGTTCCACTGTGTTGGCCAGGCTGGTCTCGAACTCAAGTGATCCGCCCGCCTTGGCCTCCCAAAGTGCTGGGATTACAGGCATGAACTACTGAGCCTGACCTGAAACTACATTTAACTAAAACAACAAAAACATGACTATAGATTAAGGCTGGCCAGGCATAATGACTCACGCCTGCAGTCCCAGCACCATGGGAGGCCAAGGGGGGCGGATTACCTGAGGTCCTGAGTTCAAGACCAGCCTGGCCAACATGGTGAAACCCCGTCTCTACTAAAAATACAAAAAATTGGCCGGGCACAGTGGATCACAAGGTGAAGATATCGAGACCATCCTGGCCAACATGGTGAAACCTGTCTCAACTAAAAATACAAAAATTAGCTGGGCATAGTGACACACACCTGTAGTCCCAGCTACTCAGGAGACTGAGGCAGGAGAATCGCTTGAACCCGGGAGGCGGAGGTTGCAGTGAGCCAAGATTGTGTCACTGCATTCCAGCCTGGCGACAGAGCGAGACTCCATCTCAAAAAAAAAAAAAGGCCAGGCGTGGTGGCCAGCACCTGTAATCCCAGCTCCTCAGGAGACTGAGGCAGGAGAATCACTTGAACCTAGGAGGCAGAGGTTGCAGTGAGCCAAGATCACATCACTGTACTCCAGCCTGGGTGACAGAGCGAGACTTTGTCTCAAAAGAAAAGAAAAGACTATAGATCAGGTTTTTCATACCCAATATTGGGACCCAATGTTACTTCCACATGGAGAATTATATCTACTTCTAAATTTTTGGGGGGGTTGGCCACAGATTTCAGGCATACAGGAAAAATGCTAAGAAGCACAAATTAGGGCCAAGAGAAGGAATAATCTCGGTGCCAAACAAGTGGGATAAGAAGACCATAGACAGTTCAGGTGATTTCAGAAGAGGAGATGGGGGAAAGAGGAAGCATGAGAGCAAAAGAGGCCATGAATGGAAGAAGCAAGAGTCAAGAATTCCCGGTGCTCTAAATCTTGCTAAGAACCCAATAGGAATAAAAGTTCAATATATAGAGTAAGGAGGCTTCAAAAGGAATAGCCTGCTCCAGTGAACAACATGCATTACTTCACATGTGAAGCTCCACTTCTAGTCTGTCTCTGCACCTCCAACTTTGGTTCAGTTTAGAAAGTGCAGCACTTTGGTGGTTACCAGAGTAACCAAACAGTGCAAGCCATTCCCACCCCTCTTAATAGTAAATTAGTAGCCTACCTCTATACCACATTTAAATCCTTTTCTGGGAAGTTAGATACATACAATTATCAGCACTACAAAGGTTCACCTATCAAGAGTCTTTTTTTTTTTTTTTTTTTGAGACGGAGTCTTGCTCTGTAGCCCGGGCTGGAGTGCAGTGGCCGGATCTCAGCTCACTGCAAGCTCCGCCTCCCGGGTTTGCGCCATTCTCCTGCCTCAGCCTCCGGAGTAGCTCGGACTACAGGCGCCCGCCACCTCGCCCGGCTAGTTTTTTGTATTTTTAGTAGAGACGGGGTTTCACTGTGTTAGCCAGGATGGTCTCGATCTCCTGACCTCGTGATCCGCCCGTCTCGGCCTCCCAAAGTGCTGGGATTACAGGCTTGAGCCACCGCGCCCGGCCCAAGAGTCTTAAAAGCAACCAAAACAGCTTTTAAAATGTAAATCAGGGCCAAGCCTGTTGAGTCGTACTTGGGACTCAACACTTTGGGAGGTCACTTGAGTCAGAGTTGAAGATCACCCTGGGCAACATAGCAAAACACTTTTGAAGACCCGGGCTACAAAAAATTAGCCAGGCACAATGGTATGCACGTGTGATCCCAGCTACTCTGGAGGCTAAGGTGGGAGGATCAGCTGAGCCTGGCAGGTCAAGGCTGCAGTGAGCTGTGACAGTGCCACTGCGCTCCAGCCTAGGTGACAGGTGAGACTCTGTCTCAAAAAAAAAAAAAAGCCAGGCAGTACCTCACGCCTATAATCCCAACATTTTGGGAGGCCGAGGTGAGCAGCTGACCAACTTGGCGAAACCCCATCTCTACTAAACGTACAAAAAAAATTAGTTGGGCATGGTGGCAGGCACCTGTAATCCCAGCTACTCGGGAGGCTGAGGCAGGAGAGTTGAACCCAAGAGGCGGAGTTTACAGTGAGCCAAGATCGCACCACTGCACTCCAGCCTGGATGACGAGCAAGACTCCATCTTAAAAAAAAAAAAAAAAAAAAAAAAAGTAGTTTGAAAGTAAAGGACTAAAGATATGTTAAATATCTGCTGTTCATTAACTGTCAGCAGTAAAGCGTGCCCAGTATTGTTCATGCACATTTGTTTCATAATTTGGGAGCTGTTTTTGTGTCTTAAATGATTGCTGCAAAGATACCAGTGATAAGCTGGGCGCAGTGGCTCACGCCTGTAATCCCAACACTTTGGGAGGCTGAGGCGGGCGATCGCCTGAGGTCAGGAGTTCAAGACCAGCCTGGCCAAAATGGTGAAACCCCGTCTCTACTAAAAAATAACAAAAAATTAGCTGGGCGTGGTGGTGCACGCCTATAGTCCCAGCTACTAGGGAAGCTGAGACAGGAGAATCACTGGAACCCAGGATGCAGAGGTTGCAGTGAGCCAAGATTGTGCCATTGTACTCCAGCCTTCGCGACAGAGTGAGACTCTGTCTCAAAAAAGATACCAGTGATAACTACAAACTTATTCTCTGTCACATTTTGGGAGTTTAGGTGCTGGAGAATGCCGAAGGTGCCAGAACCACCCCTTCAGTTGTGGCCTTTACAGCAGATGGTGAGCGACTTGTCGGAATGCCGGCCAAGCGACAGGCTGTCACCAACCCAAACAATACATTTTATGCTACCAAACGTCTTATTGGCCGGCGATATGATGATCCTGAAGTACAGAAAGACATGTGAGTAGTAGCAAAAGCGCAGTTACTTGCAAGGGCTACACAGAAGAGCCTCAGCATGTTGATTAGGATCCCTGGAGCACCTTACCCTAGTCGTTTTACTTACTGTCCCTAGGGGAAATCTATACCACTGCCAAAAGGGTAATTTCTTTAAAAAACTCATTTTTGGCCGGGTGCAGTGGCTCATGCCTGTAATCCTAGCGCTTTGGGAGGCCAAGGTGGGCGGATCACTTGGGATCAGGAGTTCAAGACCAGCCTGGCCAACATGGTGAAACCCTGTCTCTACTAAAATACAAAAATTAGCTGGGCATGATGGTGGTGCCTGTAATCCCAGCTACTCGGGAGGCTGAGACGGGAGAATCGCATGAACCCAGGAGTGGTTGCAGTGAGCTGAGATCACTGCCATTGCACTCTAGCCTGGGCTGCTCAAAAAAAAAATCATTTTTGTCTTTACAGATTAGGTCTTTGTTATGTATTGACATGATATATGAAAATTTGCAAAGCATTCCTAAACCACATAGTTCAGTGTTGAATACATACAGCAGAAATGGCACAGGTTCTATCATGTGTTGATCCAGTACAGGAAAAAACTTGATTTTTCTTTTTTTCTAACCCCCCGGCCCCCAAAATAGAGACGCGTCTCACTATGTTGCCCAAGTTGGTGTTGAAATTCTGGACTCAATTGACCCTCCCACCCCAGCCTCCCTAAGTATTGGAATTACAGGCGTGAGCCACCATGCCCAGCCTACTTTTTTCTAAAATAGACATACTAGAGGCTAGATGGGGTTGGCTCACACCTGTAATCCTAACACTTTGGGAGGCTGAGGTGAGCTCAGGAGTTCGAGACTTGGGGAAAAGCCGCCTCTGCAAAAAATACAGAACGAGCTGAGCTCGGTGGTGCGGGCCTGTAGTCCCAGCTATTAGTGAGGCTCGAGCGTTGGGGGACGGCAGTTCCAGTGAGCCAAGACCATGCCATTGTACTCCAGTCTGAGTAATAGCAATGAAACCCTGTCTGAAAAAAAAAAAGCACTAGAAGCATAGGTAGAGCTTCCTGTTGTATACAAAATTTTTTAGGCCTGGAGTAGTGGCTCATCTCTGTAATCCTAGCACTTTAGGAGGCAGAGGCAGAAGGACTGTTTGAGGCTAAGAGTTTAAGACCATGTAGGCCAACGAGGCAAGAGAGTGTATGTGTGTGTCTTTCTATATATAAACACTTAAAACTTTAAACAGCTTTATTGAGCTTGAGTAGAATATGAATTCTGTATGCAAGGAGTCGCGTGGACTTCTCTGACTGGCCTCTTTCACTTAGCTTGTTTTCAAGGTTCATCCATGTTGCAGCATGTGTCAGTACTGCATTCCTTTTTATGGCCAAATAATACTATACTGTATGGACATATAACACATTTTGTTTATCCGTTTGTCAAGTGATGGACATTTGAGCTGTTTCTGCTTTTTGGCTATTAGAAATAATGCTGCCTTAAACATTTGTGTACAAGTTTTTGTGTAGACATAAATGTTTCCATTTCTCTTAAATAGTAGAATTGCTGGATCATACAGTAACGGTTTCATCGTCAAATTATTGTAAAGTGGCTGCAAAAATCTTCTGCCTGGGGTGCTAAGTAAAAAATGTTGAGGTTTCATTGTGATGTTTTTCTACGTTAATGATTGCTTTATTTTTATTTATTTACTTCATTTCATTTTGCCGTGTAATCCTCATAAACCACGTTAGTGATTGCTTTCTGAAAAATTTCACAAACTGTCATTTATTGGCCATGAATGAGTCTCTTGGGGTGGAAGATGGATGTTCATGGTGTGTGGTAATTTTGTCATATGAGGTTGTTCAGGCTAGTTTTCTCTAATAGAATTTTTGTTCTTACAGTAAAAATGTTCCCTTTAAAATTGTCCGTGCCTCCAATGGTGATGCCTGGGTTGAGGCTCATGGGAAGCTGTATTCTCCAAGTCAGATTGGAGCATTTGTGTTGATGAAGATGAAAGAGACTGCAGGTGAGTTGAGTGGGTTTAGTTCACATCTGGGAAAGTTCTAAGAACAGAATGATTCCTGTGAGATCACTAGCACCCTGTGCCCCAGCATCCTGTAGATGAATCTGTGGTCCCTTTTGTATAGAAAACCTAGGAATGGCAAAACTGTGTTACACTTCATGCTTTCCCTGCAGATGAATTTATCTTCAAATCTCACTAATGGTGGCTGGCTTGTTTCTTTTTTTCCAGTAGGGGGTATGTTCTATCTATATTGAAAGCCACAAGACTACACATTAAGCTTTTGTCCCTGTTAGGTATAAATTAGAACTTCTTATTTGAAGTGGCTGTTATAAGTCTAAAGGTCATTGTAGTTTAGTGAACCTTCACTAAAATGTTGAAAGACTGATCCTAGGGGTTTTGGGTTTTGGGTTTTGTTTTTTTGTTTTTTTGTTTTTTTTTAGACGGAGTTTTGCTCTTGTTGTCCAGGCTGGAGTGCAGTGGCGTGAACTCGGCTCACCAAAGCCTCCACCTCCTGGGTTCAAGCGATTCTCCTGCCTTCCACCTGGCGTAGCTGGGATTACAGGCATGTGCCATCATGCCTAGCCACTTTTGTATTTTTAGTAAAGAGACGGGGTTTCTTCATGTTGGTCAGGCTGGTCTCGAACTCCCGACAGATCAGGTGATTCGTCCGCCTCAGCCTCCCAAAGTGCTGGGATTACAGGCATGAGCCACCGTGCCCAGCCGGCCAGCCTTGGGTTTGTTGGGTTTTTGTTGTGGTTTTTTTTGAGACAGTCTCGCTCTGTTGCCCAAGCTAGAGTGCAATGGCGCGATCTTGTCTTACTGCAACCTCCCCCTCCCGAGTTCAAGCAATTCTCCTGCCTCAGCCTCCCGAGTAGCTGAGATTACAGGCATGTGCCACCACACCCGGCTAATTTTGTATTTTTAGTAGAGATGGGGTTTCTCCATATTGGTCAGGCTGGTCTCAAACTCTCAACCTCAGGTGATCGCCCGCCTCAGCCTCCCAAAATGCTGGGATTACAGATGTGAGCCACTGTGCCCGGCCCGATCTTGGGTTTTTAAGCAGTATATTTACTTGGGGTGTTTTCCTGCAAAGACATATTAGGTCACTTGTCAAAAGACTGATGAATATTGTCTGTGGCTCCAAAAGGATGACACAGGTTGTTGGGCTATGTTAATAATTCTGTTCTGACAGAATTCCATGATTGAATTTCATTCTTTTCCAGAAAATTACTTGGGGCACACAGCAAAAAATGCTGTGATCACAGTCCCAGCTTATTTCAATGACTCGCAGAGACAGGTAAGGTCAATTAGCATTCTTATTCACAAAAAGTAACGTGCCTGGGATGGAAAGGTACAAAAATGCTTTTCTCTTTGTTTTCTCTAGGCCACTAAAGATGCTGGCCAGATATCTGGACTGAATGTGCTTCGGGTGATTAATGAGCCCACAGCTGCTGCTCTTGCCTATGGTCTAGACAAATCAGAAGACAAAGTGTAAGTTTATGCTATAAATTTCTTACCTGGATGTGTGAAACTAAAGTGTCACTTGATTTCTTAGTGATTGAGCCTTTTATTTAAATAGTGCTTTTACTGATTTTAAGTTTGTATGATCATTTTTTTTTTATTTCAAAACCATTCCTTTGTTTTCTTTTGGGCCATGGTAATTTAACTAGTATATTCCTCAGGGAAAAGATTAGATTATCTGTATTTGGTTATTGAAATTTATATTCTGGTGATAGGTTTTGTTCCTTAAGGATTTCTTTCTTTCTTTCACAAATCATTTACAGCATTGCTGTATATGATTTAGGTGGTGGAACTTTTGATATTTCTATCCTGGAAATTCAGAAAGGAGTATTTGAGGTGAAATCCACAAATGGGGACACCTTCTTAGGTGGGGAAGACTTTGACCAGGCCTTGCTACGGCACATTGTGAAGGAGTTCAAGAGAGAGGTGAGTTACCAATGTGGTTAATGTGTAGATGTTAGGATATTGAGAATTTGTTTGTTCAGATTGCTCTTTGCTTTGTTTACGAGTTCAGTTCAACCCCCTTATTCTAGACACAGATACTCTTTTCAGAATATTTTTTCCCCACACATTAAGGGTAATAAAAAGTAATCATCTTGTATATAAAGGTTATGATTCCATTTTGTGTTGTTCCAACTTATTACTGCAGTTTAAATTTATTACCTCACTAATGCTGGTGTTCAATGTCTTCACTTTATAGACAGGGGTTGATTTGACTAAAGACAACATGGCACTTCAGAGGGTACGGGAAGCTGCTGAAAAGGCTAAATGTGAACTCTCCTCATCTGTGCAGGTGAGACACGAAAGATTTGAGCGGTCTTGATGGGTATTTTCAGCCAGAGTTTATTTAAATAGTATTTTCTAATTGGCCTAATGTCAGTTGAGTTTTTTCGTTTGTTTTTTCAATTTTCTGATTTCTAGAGACCTTTGTCGTGAGCACAGGAACAGTAAGGTGTTCAGTTTCTTTATGAGCTGAAATTTTTTTAACCACCCAAATCAGGTACATATACTGGAGCTAAATAATATATGAATGATGCTGGGTATACTTGTTTGCTTTTCAGTTAAACACATTTATTTGAAAACCTGCTCTGGCAGTGTTTAAAACTAGAATTACTAGCTTGGAGAAACTGCTCTCTTAACTGACAGTATTAAATAACCTCTCCTTGTGAATTGGAGAGTCTCTGCGTGTCTTTTTTTTTTTTTTTTTTTTTTGAGATGGAGTTTTGCTCCTATTGCCCAGGCTGGAGTGCAATGGTGCGGCGATCTCGGCTCAGCACAATCTCTGCCTCCTGGGTTCAAGCGATTTCTCCTGCCTCAGCCTCCCGAGTAGCTGGGATTACAAGTGTGCACCACCATGCCTGGCTAATTTTTGTATTTTTAGTATAGACAGGGTTTTGCCATGTTGGTCAGGTTGGTCCTTGGACTCCTGACCTCAGGTGATTAACCTGCCTCGGCCTCCCAAAGTGCTGGGATTACGGGCATGAGCCACTGAGCCCGGCTAATTGTCTCTCACTTAATAAATAATTTGAAAAATTACCTGGTCATAGTCTACACAGCTGTAGTCTCAGCCACTCCAGAGGCTAAGGTAAGAGGATTGTTTGAGCCCAGGAGGTTGAGGCTGCAGTGAGCTGTGATCACACCATTTCATTCCAGCCTGGGTGACAGATGAGACCCTGTCTCAAAAAATGACAATAATTTGAACCACCAGTCTAGAAAATGAGCTGAAGCTTGTTCAAGTTTCCGTCTGTGAGCATCAGATTTACTCAGTTTGTTTGTCAGCTTGATTAGCTCCAGTTCTGAGAGGTGAAACTTCACTTCACCACCAAGAGTAGAATTGTATAAACCATGTTGGATCTGTGTTAGAGACCCATAAAGACAGAAAGCAGCAGATCTCTTTCCGGTGTCTTGGGTGACAGTAGGAAGAGCAGAGCTGTGATACCTTTATTTTGATCACCCACAAAGGAAGAGGTATTTATGATGATTGTCATTGTGTTGGTAAAGTGGTTGCTGCTAATGAACATTCAGTCAAACCTGGATTTTGTTTTTTTAAGTGGCTGTGAGGAATGACATAGTTATACACACGCATGCATGGTCTTGCTGATGTTACTTTGCCCCTGCTATCATGGAGTGGCAGAACATTGCAACGTTGGTTAAGGTTGAAGTTGAAATATGTGGCACTGCCAGAAGATAGTTTGTAATTCTTCCCAAAGATTTTATATTTGGGGTAGGGGATGCAGGGTGTTGGAAGAGATTGGTTGGTTTTAATTAGTGTGGCTGCATGCTATTGATAGACATTTTGATTGTTTTCCAGCGTTTATTATAGCAAGATGTATTGAGCATCCTCATACATTGTTTTGCATAGGTGATTTTAAATGTATAGAATAAATTCTTAGCGTTTATTACCCTCATGCAGATTATATTGTGGTTTGGAAAGCTGGACATTAATTAGAACAGATTAGTAAATGTTAAACTAGAAGTGATACAAAGTAAAGGTTAAGGGTGGTTCTGCAGGCATTCTGCTGGGGTTCGAGTCCCCATTGTGTGGCTTATTAATTGGTGATCTTGGATCTTGGATTAACATTACTGTTACTTATCTACAAAATAAGGATAATACTGGTACTTTACTCCTCCCCTAAGAGTTCTGAGCATTACCAAGTTCATAAATATTACACGCTTAGGAAAACATAGGAAATTGTGAATACTCTTAAATGTAAGTTACTATTAATGTAACAAGTGGTAAAAAGGCAATTATATTTATAATTTAAGAAGGGGCCGTACTTTGGGTGGCCAGGGCCAGGAATATCACTTGAGCTCAGGAGTTGGGGACCAGCCTGGGCAAAATAGTGAGAACCCCATCTCTACAAAACTAGCTGGGCGTGGTGCACTTCACCACAGGTGCATGCCTGTAGTCCCAGCTACTCAGGAGACTGAGGCACAAGAATCCTTTGAGCCCAAGTGTTTGAGGCTGCAGTGAGCTGTGATTGTGCCACTGCACCCCAACCTGGGCGACAGAGCAGGTCTCTTAAAAATCATCTAAGAAGGGCCAGGGTGCAGTGGCTCACGTCTGTAGTCTCAGCACTTTGGGAGGCCAAGGTGAATGAATCACTTGAGGTCAGGAGTTCAAAACTAGCCTTGCCAACATGGCGAATCCCTGTCTCTACTAAAAATACAAAAATTAGCAAAGCGTGGTGGCGGGCGCCTGTAATCCCAGCTACTCAGTAGGCTGAGGCAGGAGAATCGCTTGAACCCAGGAGGCAGAGGTTGCAGTGAGCCCAGATGGCAGTCCAGCCTGGGCAACTGAATGAGACTCTGTCTCAAAAAATAAAAATAATAAAAAGAATCTAAGAAGGTACCTGAGAGAGGTGTTCAGCATAGCAAGAATAGCATTTGAGGCCGGGCGCGGTGGCTTAAGCCTGTAATCCCAGCACTTTGGGAGGCCTAGACAGGCAGATCACGAGGTCAGGAGATCAAGACCATCCTGGCTAACACAGTGAAACCCCGTCTCTACTAAAAAATACAAAAAACTAGCCAGGCGAGGTGGCAGGCACCTGTAGTCCCAGCTACTCGGGAGGCTGAGGCAGGAGAATGGTGTAAACCCGGGAGGCGGAGCTTGCGGTGAGCTGAGATCGGGCCACTGCACTCCACCCTGGGCGACAGAGCGAGACTCCGTCTCAAAAAAAAAAAAGGAATAGCATTTGAGAGATGAGTTTATCAGAAAAAGATAAATGGGCACGTGTAAATGGGTTAAGTGTAAGGCTCTCAGGTGAAGACCTGAGAAAGGGCCAGAGTGGCCAAAAGGGCAGAGTGAAGATTGGGGTCGGGTGTTGGTGGGCATGGAAAATAAGGTTAGAGCAGGCTTGTCCAACCTGCAGCCCAGGATGGCTTTGAATGCGGCCCAATACAAATTCGTAAACTTTCTTAAAATATTGAGAGTTTTGCTTTTTGTTTTAAGCTCATCAGCTATTGTTAGTGTTAATGTATTTTATGTGTGGCCCAAGGAAGCCAAAAGATTGGACACCTTTGGACTAGAGACTTTATAGATTTGGGATTTGGCGTCTCTCCCAAGATAAGTAAATACAAACCCCAGAGGAGTTGAGGATAGTAACATGGTCATGTGTCGATTTGTGAAAAGCCCTTTGGCTGGAGTAGAGTGGAGAATTGTTAAGGGCAGAAGGCAGCCTGAGTGGGTGTGGGGAGGGTGTTGGTAACCATGTGTTGAGAAAGGACTTGGATAAGAGAGTGTGAGACATAAGTGGTTGGGTTTGAGAGAGGAGGTAAGGAGAGAACATTGTGATGGATGTTGGACTCATTGTAGAGAGTTGAGAGTAGTGCTGAAGATTTTCAGGTTGCCATTAGCTTTTAGTGCTTAGAGTTGTGCTACTATAATAGCCAAATGTGGGTTTTGAATTAATTAAAATTAAACAACATTTAAAATTAGATTTCTTAGTTACCCTAGTCTTATTTCAGGTGCTCAGTAGTCATGTTGTTAGTGGTTGCTGAATTGAGCAACATAAGTAGCATTTTCATTGTCACAGAAAATTCTACTGGATAGCATTGATTTAAATAATTGTGTATTCTGATTTGGTTAATCAACATTTTGTAAAATAAGAAATTGTCAATAATATTTAGATAACACTCTTCTACAGATGGTGCGTTAACTCTGTTAATTCTATTAAGTATTGAAATGTCTAGGATACTTTCTTCTAAAGAAAGATGGTTAAGATCTCACTCTTCTTAGTTACACATTGTAAGATCCTATGTTGTACTGTGATTTGGGATTTATTAAATACTGGATGTTACATGGTGTGACTGTCAGCTGCTGTCCATGGATGTGATGGCCATACAAGTCAGTCCTCATACATTAATGAGAGTATGTCTGTAGCTTTCGTACCGCTTGTAAATGTCCTGGAACTTAACAGAGCCCAGGGTTGATGGCAGGTTACTTGGTTCAGAAAATAACTTTGACATTTCACCTACATGGGATATTTTTAAAACTTGGTGAAGGAAAACATCAGTAATGTGGTTCTAATGAGTGTTTAGTGGCAGAATAGCTCTTTATCTCTTGAATGGGGATTTTTTTCCTGCTTATCTGCTGCATTCTTGTTAATAACTATAAACTTCATTAAAACAGATTCTATAGTGTTTATCTCTTGGGAGATAAAACATTGCATCTTAAAGAGTAACTATTCTTGGCCGGGCATGGTGGCTCACACCTGTAATCCCAGCACTTTGGGAGGCCAAGGCAGGTGGATCACGAGGTCAAGAGATCGAGTCCATCCTGGCCAACATGGTGAAACGCCATATCTACTAAAAATGCAAAAATTAGCCGGGCATGGTGGCACATGCCTGTAGTCCCAGCTACTTGGAAGGCTGAGGCAGGAGAATTGCTTGAACCTGGGAGGCGGAAGTTGCAGTGAGCCAAGATCATGCCACTGTACTCCAGCCTGGCAATAGAGTGAGACTCTGTCTCAAAAAAAAAAAAAGTATTCTTGGTGACTATTCATTTAAATTAGGTCTCACCCTCCCTGTGGTTTTCCAAGTCTTCTGTCCTAGGGCATGGTCATATCTTAGTTGAAATAATAAATGTAACCGTCATTTGGCCTGCTCACTGACATGCAATTAAACATTTCCTTTGCAGACTGACATCAATTTGCCCTATCTTACAATGGATTCTTCTGGACCCAAGCATTTGAATATGAAGTTGACCCGTGCTCAATTTGAAGGGATTGTCACTGATCTAATCAGGAGGACTATCGCTCCATGCCAAAAAGCTATGCAAGACGCAGAAGTCAGCAAGAGTGACATAGGAGAAGTGATTCTTGTGGGTGGCATGACTAGGATGCCCAAGGTATGGATCCATGGAATTCTGTCATGGAGAGAGGGGACTGGCACATAGTGTGTACTTGGGACAGGTGCCATGAATATATGGCCTGTTCCGCTGGGGTGACCTAAAAGGGAGATGAGATTATATCCTCACTAAAGAATTCTTTTCTGTTTGTTTTGTTAAAATTGAAGAATAGGCCGGGCATGGTGGCTCACGTCTATAATCCCAACACTTTGGGAGGCTGAGGTGGGCAGATCACATGAGTCTGCAAGAGTTTCAGGCCAGCCTGAGCAACATGGCAAAATCCCCTTTGGACAAAAATACAAAAAATTAGCTGGGCATGGTGGTACATACCTGTAATCCCAGCTACTTGGGAGAATCACCTGAGCCCTAAGGTCAGTCACTTGAGTGAGTTTGGGGCTGCAGTGAGCCATGATCGTGCCACTGCACTCAGCCCAGGCAAGAGTGTGACCCTGTCTCAAAAAAAAGAAAATACAGTGAGCCGAGATCGCGCCACTGCACTCCAACCTGGGCGACAGAGCAAGACTCTGTCTCCAAAAATATAGATATAGATAGATATATATGTGTGAAAAATTAGGAGGGGCAGAATTTCTTTAGGGGCAGTAGCAGGGAGGATCCCGAACTCAGTCATAGAATTTTTAGGATTGAAACAACGTTTGAGGTCAGAGACAGCATAAAACCTTGGTAATAGGCCGGGCGCGGTGGCTCAAGCCTGTAATCCCAGCACTTTGGGAGGCCGAGACGGGCGGATCACGAGGTCAGGAGATCGAGACCATCCTGGCTAACACCGTGAAACCCCGTCTCTACTAAAACATACAAAAAACTAGCCGGGCGAGGTGGTGGGCACCTGTAGTCCCAGCTACTCGGGAGGCTGAGGCAGGAGAATGGCGTGAACCCGGGAGGCGGAGCTTGCAGTGAGCCGAGATCTGGCCACTGCACTCCAGCCTGGGTGACAGAGCAAGACTCCGTCTCAAAAAAAAAAAAAAAAAAAAAAACACCTTGGTAATAACGCTCCCCCCACCCCAGCCACCGTCTTTGTACATGTGTCTTTGCAGCATAGTGCATCTCTTCGACAAAGATTTGTGCGATGATGTATTTTATTCAACACATCATTCTGAAAGAACATATGTGGAAAAATAATGACTGAGCACAAACCTGTTGAAGATGCAGTTCTTCTTGGTAGCCTAAATAGGATTATCTTGGGCCTAAGATAGTGACCTTGTTTTTTTCTTAATTTTTCCATTGAAATACATGACCTTAAGGAAATACGCAAAAAAAAAAAAATGAACCTGGAAACAAACAAGGCCCTGGACCAGGTGGATGCCTCTGTAAATGATCCCCGAGGCCAGGCGCAGTGGCTCATGCCTGTAATCCCAGCATTTTGGGAAGCCAAGGTGGGCGGATCACAAGGTCAGGAGATCTAGACCATCCTGGCTAACACGGTGAAACCCCATCTCTACTAAAAATACAAAATATTAGCTGGGCATGGTGGCGGGCGCCTATAGTCCCAGCTACTTGGGAGGCTGAGGCAGGAGAATGGCGTGAACCCAGGAGGCGGAGCTGGCAGTGAGCCGAGATAGTGCCACTGCACTCCAGCCTGAGCCACAGAGTGAGACTCCGTCTCAAAAAGAAAAATAAAAAAAGAAATTATCCTCAATACTATTCAAATGGAACTTTATCACTAATAAATACAAGGGAAGAACATGCCCCACGTTAACAATGCAAATTATTACTACAGCTGCGTATGATAATTTGGTCTTTAGTTGATAATATACAAGAAGATGTGGACTTCTAAGTCCCCTTGCCTTACATCCTCTGTTTCAAATGATTTAATCTGTTACATGGGAAACCAGATAATAAAACTTAGGAGAATCCTTCCCAGATTTACAAGGGTCATGAAGGAGATACTCCTGTAAGTATAAAGTGTATGAATGTTACGAGATCATTAGCAGGAACCCAACTATGAAATGGTCATTTGAATAAACATTCTTAGATTTGAGTTAGCCTGTCTTGAGATTTGGCTGGGACCGAAGGACATGTATGCTGTCTTTTGTTCTGCTCAGGTAGTTCCCAAGTGTGGGCTGACAGGTTCTTTTTCCTTGATGCTCAGGTTCAGCAGACTGTGCAGGATCTTTTTGGCAGAGCCCCAAGTAAAGCCGTCAATCCTGATGAGGCTGTGGCCATTGGAGCTGCCATTCAGGGAGGTGTGTTGGCCGGTGATGTCACAGATGTGCTGCTCCTTGATGTCACTCCCCTGTCTCTTGGTATTGAAACTCTAGGAGGTGTCTTTACCAAACTTATTAATAGGAATACCACTATTCCAACCAAGAAGAGCCAGGTAAGAGCTATCACTTCCTACCTTGTCACATGGGTTTTAGGTTCTATGACGGATGTGATTGCAGCCACTTTCATGAGCTTTTTCTAGAAAACTTCAGTTTTTCGTTTTGCTGTTTAGAATAGTAAATAGTTAACTGTGGGTGGTGAGAATCCTATGTGGGTTTTTTTTGGTTTTTTTTGGTTTTTGCTACCAGAAAAGTTCTTACGTGTTAGCTGGTAGTGATGTTTATAGGAAGGACATCAGTAGTCTCCTCCACAGGATTAATATAATTTGTTGAAAGGGATCTCAGTCATTTGAGACTGAATTCCCCGTAGTCTTCTGTTCTCAAAGACGGTAAAAAGGATAGTCTGGACCAGACTTAGGGGAGTGTTCTTATGAGTGAATGAAGGGGGTGGTATGGGGGTGCCGAGATATCCAAGCAGGGCTATTTGGTTGGACATGGCTTGTTCTTGAAGTAGGAATTATTTCTGGCTGGGCGCCGTGGCTTACACCTGTAATCCCAGCACTTTGGAAGGCTGTAGCGAGAGGATCGCCTGAGCTCAGGAGTTTGAGACCAGCCTGGGTAACATGGTGAAACTCCCTCTCTCCAAAAAGTTAAATTAGCCGGGCATGGTGCTGTGTACCTGTAGTCCCAGCTACTCAGGAGGCTGAGGTGGGTGGATCACTTGAGCATGGGAGGCAGAGACTCCAATGAGCTGAGGTCATGCCACTGCATTCCAGCCTGGGTGACAGTATGAAGTGAGGCCTTGTCTCAAAAAATATGTATATATATTATTTCCTGACTTCCCTAATCTTGTGGATGTTTTTCCATAAAACTATGGCTGTTGGTATATTTGTGCAGTGATGTATTTGTCAACACATCATTCTGAAGAAAAGTATGTGGTGACTCTCTGTGACTGAGCACAATACATCTTCTTTCTCTGATCCCGTTTCCCCAGATGAGCATGTTTCAACATTTTAGTTCCTTTTTTGAGGCCTTCTCTCCTATTGCTGCATCTTAGGAGATGCATTTTCTTAGCTGAAACAATTGCTATTGTATGCCCATTTGCTGTACTATTCCTAGTCCTATTCCCTATAAAGACATCAGCCTTTGTTCTGAACATACTGTGAATTAGGAGCCTTCCAATCTTGGAATGTGAACCTTTGGCTTTCATTT
The DNA here is from genome assembly GCF_003255815.1 of Theropithecus gelada. Lineage (NCBI taxonomy): Eukaryota > Metazoa > Chordata > Mammalia > Primates > Cercopithecidae > Theropithecus > Theropithecus gelada. Next base: position 134,954,139 of record NC_037673.1, on the reverse strand, counting down.
TTTCTATAGAAAGGGAATAGGTTAATCAGATTGCCAACCCAGGAGGTTTTCTTTTTCCCTAGGTATTCTCTACTGCCGCTGATGGTCAGACGCAAGTGGAAATTAAAGTGTGTCAGGGTGAGAGAGAGATGGCTGGAGACAACAAACTCCTTGGACAGTTTACTTTGGTAGGTATTGTGAATCCTGAATACTATGGCTCCTTCACTGTAAAGTGAGATAATATCCTAAGCCATAAAAATATTAGTATAAACTGCTGGCATACACATACATACTGAGTAGTCTTTTTTTTTTTTTTTTTTTTTTTTTTTTTTGAGACGGGGTCTCGCTCTGTCGCCCAGGCTGGAGTGCAGTGGCCGGATCTCAGCTCACTGCAAGCTCCGCCTCCCGGGTTCACGCCATTCTCCGGCCTCAGCCTCCCGAGTAGCTGGGGCTACAGGCGCCCGCCACCTCGCCCGGCTATTTTTTTGTATTTCTTAGTAGAGACGGGGTTTCACCGTGTTAGCCAGGATGGTCTCGATCTCCTGACCTCGTGATCCACCCGTCTCGGCCTCCCAAAGTGCTGGGATTACAGGCTTGAGCCACCGCGCCCGGCCGAGTAGTCTTGAGAAGAGGGGATGCAGACACTTTGTGCAACTGGATACCCATGGCATCAGTTTTTACCTGAAAGCCTTGCTTTTTCCTTGTGCCTTAGGAATTTCCTCAGACATAAACTCCTGACTACTCATTTAAAAGACACTTGATATTGTTACTGGTTTCTGATCAGCATTGCTTATTGGTTATTGATGAGGTGAATAATAGCAGGGAGGTTTGCTGTCTGTCATTTAGTGTGTCCACAGGTACATACAGCCATTATAGTTACTTGCTATAGCTAAATTTCACTGGTATAAAACTGGTTGATTTCAGGCAGCAAACTACTACTGTTGCTTATAAACTCTGTGTTTTTGTACATTAAATCACTTGTTTTTCCCAGGAACCAAGTGACTTGTTTACTATAAAACCATATAGATTTGAAAATAATAGCACTGGACCCCTCTGTAAGAGGACCTTACTCTGGATTCATTTATTTTAGATTGGAATTCCACCAGCCCCTCGAGGAGTTCCTCAGATTGAAGTTACATTTGACATTGATGCCAATGGGATCGTACATGTTTCTGCTAAAGATAAAGGCACAGGACGTGAGCAGCAGAGTAAGTTACTTTATCAGACCCTAAGAGTGAGGTGAGGGAGGTCTTGGGAAGAGACCCTCTTAGGATGATGAGTCCTCTTTGCCCCTCAGTTGTCAGATTCACTTGTAGAAGTGTAGTGTTTATTCCCCCCAAATAGGCACTGAGCCTGTGGATTGCTGAAGTTTTCATGGGCAAACAGGCCAGTTGGTGTTTGTGTATGTATTGGGTCCTTGGTTTCATTTTGCTTTATAGGACTATAAAGTTATTTCTCCTTTTCATAATTTGTATCAAGATTGGCTGCTATGAGCTGGAGTACTCTTAATGCAATGGAGGAAGAAGAGGCATATACCTTTACCTGGGGATTAATGAAATGCCTTCTTTTTACTACAGTTGTAATCCAGTCTTCTGGTGGGTTAAGCAAAGATGATATTGAAAATATGGTTAAAAATGCAGAGAAATATGCTGAGGAAGACCGGCGAAAGAAGGTGATTACTTTTTGTCTTCTGAACTTTAATCTTAGTAAAGCTCGGTCTTGAGTTTGGGGCTGGGCGCGGTGTCTCACTCCTATAATCCCAGCACTTTGGGAGGCCAAGGTGGGCCGACTGAAGTCAGGAGTTCAAGATCAGCCTGACCAACATGGTGAAACCCCATCTTTACTAAAAATACAAAAAAATTAGCCGGGCATGGTAGTGCACACCTGTAGTCCCAGCTACTTGGGAGGCTCAGGCAGGAGAATCACTTGAACAAGAAAGTGGGAGAGTTTGGACATGTCATAGGTTGTGGGTAAGAGAAAACCTAAGATCAATCTATTCTTCCTTCCCTGTTGCTTATACTTTATGTGTGCAGTGCCTTTATTATTTCTTCTGTTCTCCATCACAATTCTGATGTTAGAAAATCTAGCCCAAATCTCTCTCAAAGCCATCCCAGACTAAAGCCGCTCTGATTTCTCCCTTACTCTATTTTTACTCTGTAACTGTATGCAGCACATAGCTTATTGTCTTACTGAGTATAGACATTCAGCAAACTTTGGTTGATTGGAAAGTCTTCGTTTAAACTTCTAATTTATCTAAGGAACGAGTTGAAGCAGTTAATATGGCTGAAGGAATCATTCACGACACAGAAACCAAGATGGAAGAATTCAAGGACCAATTACCTGCTGATGAGGTGAGTTCTATTTTAAAGTAACTCAAGAGGTTGGACACATTTTTACCAAAGGCAGTGAAGTTTATTTTTCTGTGGATTTTGATAGGGGTTTAATTATTTTAAAATGTTTCTAAATAGTACTTCTACTTGTAATGGTACAGGAGACCTGGAAAAGTAAGGATTTTTTTCTTTTTTTAAGTGCAACAAGCTGAAAGAAGAGATTTCCAAAATGAGGGAGCTCCTGGCTAGAAAAGACAGTGAAACAGGAGAAAACATTAGACAGGCAGCATCTTCTCTTCAGCAGGCATCATTGAAGCTCTTCGAAATGGCATACAAAAAGGTACAAGGGCTGAAGTGGATTTTGATCCTAACTTGATCTTGATGGAACTATTCTTTCTGACCGTTACTGGTGGCTCCCTCCATAGCCATTTGTGGAATTGAAAGTGAGATTAGAGTTGGAGATATTCTCCTGCCGTCTCGACTCTATTTTGACATTGGGGGTAGTGTCAAAGGGAAGGAATCCAGAAGCAGGGTAGAAAGCGGGGAGGGGGAGTGGAATATATATGAATGATGAAGAATATGTGGGTCCCTCATCTTGGAGTGCAACAAAGAGCAAATGGTTAGCCGTAACATTAAATCTGAGTGGCTTTCAAATGTTTTCTTAACAGATGGCATCTGAGCGAGAAGGCTCTGGAAGTTCTGGCACTGGGGAACAAAAGGAAGATCAAAAGGAGGAAAAACAGTAATAGCAGAAATTTTGAAGCCAGAAGGACAACGTGAAGCTTAGGAGCGGACAGACTTCCTGAGCAGAAATGGGCAAACTTCAGTCTTTTTACTGTGTTTTTGCAGTATTCTATATATAATTTCCTTAATTTGTAAATTTAGTGACCATTAGCTAGTGATCATTTAATGGACGGTGATTCTAACAGTATAAAGTTCACAATGTTCTATGTCCCTAGCCTGTCATTTTTCAGCTGCATGTAAAAGGAGGTAGGATGAATTGATCATTATAAAGATTTAACTATTTTATGCTGAAGTGTCAAGGGGTGAAAACATCTCGCACACAACAATTAAGGTAGTCATCCGTAGACTTGAAATGAGACGACATGGGGATGAGATAGATCCTTCTAGTTAGCCTAGTACTGCTGTATTGGCCTGTGTGTACATGGGGTCCTTCAGCTGAGGCCTTACAAGTCAAGCTGGCTGTGCCATGTTTGTAGATGGGGCAGAGGAATCTAGAACAATGGAAAACTTAGCTATTTATATTAGGTACAGCTATTAAAACAAGGCAGGAATGAGGCTAGACTCTTAACTTCCCTACGGCATACTTTTCTAGCTACCTCTGCCTTGTGTCTGGCACCTACATCCTTGATGATTGTTCTCTTACTCGTTCTGGATTTTTTTTTTTTTTTTAATAAATACAGAAAGCATCTTGATTTCTTGTTTGTGAGGGGTGATGCCCTGAGATTTAGCTTCAGGAATATGACGTGGTTCATGTTTCCCATATTTCCCAAGTAGGGAAATACACGATTCTCTAACACTGGTTAAAAATGCAAATTCAAGATTTGGAAAGGCTGGTATAATGAAATAATGAGCAGTATCAGCATGTGCAAATCTTGTTTGAAGGATTTTATTTTCTCCCCTTAGACCTTTGGTACATTTAGAATCTTGAAAGTTTCTATATCTCTAACATGAAAACCAAGGTGGCTATTTTCAGGTTGCTTTCAGCTCCAAGTAGAAATAACCAGAATTGGCTTGCATTAAAGAAACTGCATCTAGAAATAAGTCCTAAGATATCATTTCTATGGCTCAAAAATAACAGGAACCCAGATTTCTTTGCCTATTTCTGCTTTTCTGTCCTCAGTGTACTGGCTTGTCCCAAATTCTCTGATGTAGTTCTAATTATCCTGTGTTGACAACTTAAGCAGAAAGGAGTCTACATCTTTATTCAATGTTAAGATTTCCCAAAAGTCTCCCAGCACATTTCCCTTATGTTTCATGGACTAATGTCATATGCCATGTTCAAAGGAGTCCGTTATCAAGATGGGCTTAGAATATCAGATACAGTGGCTCCTTGTATAATGTTTTTTAATATGTAGAAATGAGATTATTTCCAAAAATCAGTATAAGAAATCAATTTGCAAGTATGAAGGAAGTGATTTAGACAACATTTTTGGAAGATTCAGTGCTTGTTAACACCCATGTAAAAGATTCTTGGGATTCATGTGAAAAATAAATTCTAGGCTCAGGTTTCCAACCATATGAATACTCAATGGGAACATTGTAGGATTATGAAGGATTGTTATTTGGTGTGTCAGAAGATACTTAGCATTTCTGGTTGGCCCTTGCATACTGCCTCTGCTGTCTCCTAAAGATAACTTTAAAAGCCCTCCAGGACTTGCAAAGTACTCCAGTTGAGAACTACTGGCTTATATTAGTTAAGATTCATCCTTGGCATCAGAGAGAGGAGCCAGATTTCCCAAGCAAAATATATCTTTGAGTTCTATTAGGAGGGAGAAGTTGCTTGGGTATGAGCGGAAACAGTATTTCAGTAACCTATCAGTAAAGCTCATAGTAGTATAAATAGCAAGAAGGTATATGGAGATTCCCTATAGAGCCAATAGGATATAGATCTAGAATGAGATTTACTATAAGATACTGGCTCACACAATTATGGAGGCCAAATCCCACCCACAATCCACTGCTGGGAAAGCTGTTGGGGTAAAATTGCAGCAACCAGGAACACAATGGTGTCCTAGTCCAAAGTTAGAATATGGATGTCTTAGCTCTGGCAGTTCTATATGGGCCCTTAACTGATTAGATGATGTCCACTCACATCAAAGCAGAGCAATCTCCAATTCAATACTAATCTCTTCTGGAGACAGACAAATGTTTAACCAGTTAAATGGCATCAATGGCCAAACTGACACACAAAATTAACTATCACAAAAGGCAAAAAGAAATGATTGGTTTTATTCTTTAGTAGAGCCTCCCTTTTGTGATTGTAAGTACTTGCTTAGGTCCCAAGAACTTACGGTATCCCTCTTACACCAACCTCCTGTTTTGGGGTTTGTTATTTTATGTATTTTTTTTTTTTTTTTTTTAGTTTTTGTTTTGAGATGGAGTCTCTCTCTGTTGCCCAGGCTGGATTGCAGTGGTGTGACCTTGGCTCACTGCAGCCTCAACCTCTGCATCCTGGGTTCAAGCAATTCTCCTGCCTCAGCCTCTTGAGTAAAGGTGCCCACCACCACACCCAGCTAATTTTTTTTTTTTTTTTTTGAGACAGTCTCCTGTTGCCCAGGCTGAAGTGCAGTGGTGCGATCTCAGTTGCAACCTCCACCTCCCAGGTTCAAGCCAATTCTCCTGCCTCAGCCTCCCTAGTAGCTGGGATTACAGGCACCCTGCCACCACAACCAGCTAATTTTGGACTTTTAGTAGAAACGAGGTTTCACCATGTTGTCCAACTGGTCTTGAACCTCTGACCTCAGGTGATCCACTCCCCTCGCCCTCCCAAAGTGCTGGGATTACAGGCTTGAGTCACTGTGCCCAGTGTAATTTTTGTATTTTCAGTAGAGATGCGGTTTCACCTTGTTGGCTAGGCTGGTCTCAGACTCCTGACCTCAGGTGATCCACCGGCTTCAGCCTCCCTGAGTGCTGGGATTACAGGCGTGAGCCACCGCACCCGGCCTCCTTTTGTTATGTTGTTTTTTGAGACAGGGTCTTGCTGTCACCCAGGCTATAGTGCAGTGGTGCATTCATAGCTCACTGCAACCTCAAACTCCTGGGCTCAAGCAATCCTCCTGCCTCAGCCTCCCAAGTAGTTAGGACTACAGGTGCACACCACCACACCTGGCTTATATATGTCTTTTTCTTTTGAGGCAGGGTCTCACTCTGTCATACAGGCTGGAGTACAGTGGTGCCATCACAGCTAACTTCAGCCTCAACCTCTCGATCTCAAGTGATCCTCTCACCTCAGCCTGTGGAGTGGCTGGGACCACAGGCGCACGCTACTATGCCAGGCTAATTTTTTTTTTCTTTTATTTTTTTTTTTTTTGGTAGAGACAGGGTCTCACACTCCTGACCTCAAGCAATCCCACCTCAGCCTCCCAAAGTGGTGGGATTACAAGCATGAGACACAGTGCCCAGCCTGATTATTTGTGTTGAGTGAGGTATACATTATCAGTAGAAATACTACATACATGTATACATAATGTGTCAATTCTCAGGGAAATCAAGACGTTGCATTTCTTTGATCCACATTTATAGTAGTGACTACAGCAAAATGGAGCAGCAGAAATAAAAGCAAGTTCTTTCAAACAGTGCATGAGAAGACTGGGTATGAAGAAACAATTCAAATTTTGGAAATAACCAATATTCAAGAGACCCTTCACCACTTCAGATACCATTGCAACTCTATTCTCTTCTCTGGTCATAAGGCCAGGTTTTTTGTTTTATTTTTTTGAGACAGTGTCTGTCACCCAGGCTGGAGTGTAATAGTGAAATCTTGGCTCACTGCAACCTCTGCCTCCCAGGCTCAAGCGATTCTGCTGCCTTAGCCTCCTGAGTAGCTGGGATTACAGGTGCATCCCACCACACCCGGCTAAATTTTGAATTTTTAGTAGAGACGGGGGTTTCACCATCTTGGTGAGGCTGGTCTTGAACTCCTGACCTCGTAGTCCGTCGCCTCGGCCTCCCAAGTGCTGGAATTACAGGCATGAGCCACCGTGCCCGGCTCATAAGGCCACTTTGTAAGGGCTTTGTCTTCTCCCTTTCCCCACCTCTAGTATCAGAACACAAAATGAGTGAAAGCCCTGGGAACAGATGAAGGAGCTATAGGGTGCCCTGCACTCTGAACAGCATGCAGGAGCTTTACTTTAGCAATTACAGAATTGCTGAAACAGGCATTTGAGTAGATAAACAATTGAATATCACCAATTTCTTATAGTTAAACCTATGAGAAGGAGCCATTTTTGTTACAGCAGGTCAGGTAATCTGTCTTGATTAACTAAAGACTGCAGCTGAACATCAAACCAACCTTTAATGTAGGCATCATCACTGCAATCAGGAATGGGAAAGTAAAATGTTCTGCCAAACTCACAGGCTCTTAAACAGATTGTTGAAGCCCCTGACTGAGAAAGTGAAGATTAGGGTCAAAGGTGATGGGGGTGTGGGGTGGAGAGTCCATAAGGGACTGATTATAAAGTGCAAGATTGTGAATATTGATTATTTTTAGGAAAGTGGTCCATCGCTTTCACTGGTTCCTTGGAGTCTGTCCCAAAGAGGGTTAACCATTACATGGAAATTTTACTAGCTTAAATGGCTTCAAGTCATATCCTACCGGTCACCCCTTTGCCATTTGCCATCCCCTCAATCCTGTGCATTTATTTAGCATCCTTGGTCTACCATCTACCTCCTTGGTATACCTTCCCCACTCAGCTCACACAGATCATTTCACTCAACTTCTTACGCTCTTTTTTTTTTTTTTTCTTTTTGAGCTGGAGTCTCGCTTTGTTGCCCAGGCTGAAGTGCAGTGGCACGATCTCAGCTCACTGCATCCTCCACCTTCCAGGGTCAAGCGATTCTCCTGCCTCAGCCTCTGGAGTAGCTGGGACTACAAGCGCACGCTACCAAACCTGGCTAATTTTTTGTATTTTTAGTAGAGACAGGGTTTTACTGTGTTGCCCAGGCTGGTGTCGAACTCCTGAGCTCAGGTGATCTGCACGCCTTGGCCTCCCAAAGTGCTGGGATTACAGGCATGAGCCACGGCACCCGTCCCTACGCTCTTATTTTTTAACATCTTAATGTTCCATTTAGCAACTTCATCTTTTTGTTCTTTTTTGTTTTTTTGCAGTCTTGCTCTGTCACTCAGACTAGAGTGCAGTGGCACAATCTCAGCTCACTGTAACCTCTGCCTCCCAGGTTCAAGCGATTCTCCTGCCTCAGCCTCCCAAGTAGTAGCTGGGGTTACAGGCATGTACCACCACACCCAGCTAATTGTTGTATTTTTAGTAGAGACAGGGTTTTGCCATGTTGGCCAGGCTGGTCTCAAACTCTAGAGCTCAAGTGATCCGTCCACCTCAGCCTCCCAAAGTGCTGGGATTACAGGTGTGAGCCACTGTGCCTGGCCTTCATCTCTTTTATGACATTTTTCCCTACCTTCTGGATTATTCTGAAGCAAATTCTAGAATTCATAATTTGACTCAAAGTATATACTTTTTTTTTTTTTTTGACACGGAGTCTTGCTCTGTTGCCCAGGCTGGAATGCAGTGGCACAATCTCTGCTCACTGCAAGCTCCGCCTCCCAGGTTCACGCCATTCTCCTGCCTCAGCCTCCTGAATAGCTGGGACTACAGGCACCTGCCACCATGCCTGGCTTTTTTTGTTTTTTGTTTTGTTGTATTTTTTAGTAGAGACGGAGTTTCACCGTGTTAGCCAGAATGGTCTCGATCTCCTGACCATGATCTGCCCGCCTCGGCCTCCCAAAGTGCTGGGATTACAGGCATGAGACATTGCACCCAGCTGACTCAAAGTATATACTTCTAAAAGGATTATACTACAAAATATATCATTGTCACACCTTTTAACATCTTTATAGCAAAAAAGAGTATGCTTTTCCCAATAGTCTCATAACTTTAAAGTTTATCTGAGTCAGGAACCAAGGGTCACACCCACATTGTTTGACATGTCCAAGTTCCTTTCAATTTAGGCTTCCCTGCCTTTTTTCCCCTTTGCAATTTATTTTAGAAACTGGACCACTGGTCCCGTAGCGTCTCCTACATTCTAGATTTTACTAATTGCTTCCCTGTGATGTAATTTAATGTATTCCTTTGTCCCATTTAATCCAATTCAAGTTCAGTTTTTTTGACATAGGATCTCACTCTGTTCCCCAGGCTGGAGTGTGGTGGTGCTATCATAGCTCACTGTAACCTCAAACTCCTGAGCCCAAGCAATCCTCCTGCCTCACCCTCCCAAGCAGCTAGGACTACAGGTGCTCACCACCACACACAGCTAGTTTAAAATGATTTTTGTAGAAATGGCACCCTTGCTATGTATATTGTTCGGGCTGGTCTCGAACTCCTTGAGCCAAGTGATCTTCCCACCTTGCCCTCCCAAAGCACTGGGATTACAAGTATGAGCCTTTCACCCAGGCTGTTTCATTTTTCTACAACAGGTGATGTGTACTGCCATCAGAATTTAAAATATTAACATATGAATTCCAAACATAATTTCGGTTGGCTCTTTTGTCATGTTAGTAGCCACTGATGATCGTTACCGAAATCTCTAATTTCATTAAAGGTCTATTATTTTACTTCTGTCTTTTCATTTTTAGTTGGAATACCTCTATAGTAAGAAAATTCCCCTTTTAACAAGTACCACGTTACACTGCAATGTAACTATATATATAAGGGAAGACCAGTTAAATGCTCAGCTCTTTTCCTTAATTTACTAGTTTTCACAATTAGTTCCATAATCAAAAGTGGGGAAATTAGGTTTCTTGGTTGTCACTGTGAACTCATGGATTTCAACTTATTTTTATGTTTCACTTCATTGCAACTTTTCTTAGTGATACTCAAATTGTTCTAACCTTGGCGTGAGAGCCTCTTCCTGCTGGCTCTTAAATCCTTTTGACAAAACCCCAGTAGTCTGTTACTTTCTTTGCTTACTGATATAACAAGATGTTCCAGGCTCACCTTGTTCATTTCTGCTTCAGTCCAAGAAACAACTGCTTACTTTATCTGTTATCTTACTTATTTAACATCCCTGTCTCCCCTGCACCCCCACAAAAGACCATAAATATAAGAACTGAATTACATCTAAAAATTTTCAGCACTTGTCTCAGTGCTGGACCAAAAAAGTGGCATGCAATAAATATTTATGGAATTCAACTAAAAGATTAGCCTCTGTCTAGCTATTCTACAGGTGTCTCTATTGAGTCAAACAAGGCACCACTGGCAACTGGCAGAATTAAGCACTTGCCTCTTCAGGTGGGTCAAGGGCAGGGTTCAGGCTCTCCCTATAAATACTCTTATATGCTAGAGGTAGACCCCAGCTAATGAGCTCTCCCTAGAACAGGTATTCTCACACACACACACACACCTTTTTTATACTGAGAGAATGAGAAAAACTACGTTTTAGTTCTCCATGGGCCTTATTTTCTTAAGGAGGAAATCATTACAGAGTAAAGCATTAATGGCCAGTATCTGCTTAATTTAACAAGACTACAAATTCATGTAAAGATGTCTGATCCTCTAGAGAGGAAACTGTCATTAGCTGCAGTCCCCCCTCCAACTGAAGAATTACATTTCACCACTAGGTGTCCACAGGGGAACAAAGGATACCTTACACTTGCCCATTCCAAGTCCCTTTCACACACACTGCACTCCATAAACAACTTGTCCTAGGTCAATTTATAAAAACCTTAAATCTTGTTTTATGTTGTACTACTACAGCTTAGGTCTTCATTTATTGTAACTTATATCCTGGCCAGGCGCAGTGGCTCACACCTGTAATCCCAGCACTTTGGGAGGCCGAGGCAGGTGGATCACAAGGTCAGGAGTTCCAGACCAGCATGGCCAATATGGTGAAACCCCATCTCTACTAAAAATACAAAAATTAGCCGGGCATGGTGGTGCGTACCTGTAGTCCCAGCAACTCAGGAGGCTGAGGCAGGAGAATCACTCCCTTGAACCCGGGAGGCAGAGGTTGCAGTAAACTGAGATTGCGCCACTGACTCCAGCCTGGATGACAGAACGAGACTACATCTCAAAAAAAAAAAAAAAAAAAAAGAGAGAAAACTTTCCTCTAACAACCATACTGACTTCCAGAAGAGTCAAAGATAGTCCTTTAGCAAATCTCACCACAACCATCCCTTCCTTCATCTTGGCTACTCTTTTTTTTTTTTTTTTTCTCTGAACTCCAGTGATCCTTCTGAGTAGCTAGGGACTACAGGTGTGCACCACCATGCCCAGCTAAATTTTGTAGTATACATGAGGTCTCGCTAGGTTGCTCAGTCTGTACTCCAACTCCTGAGTTCAAGCAATCCTCCTGCTTTGGCCTCCCAAGGTCCTAGGATTACAGGCATCAGTCACTGTGTGGTCTATCTTCGTTACTCTTAAACTTATCTTCACATTAGTAACCAATAACCTCATTCTGTAGCTATTTTTTGGGGGAAAGGGTCTTGCTCTCTCATCCAGGCTGGAGTGCAGTGATCACAGCTCACTGCAACTTCAAACTCCTGGGCTCCAGTGATCTTCCTGCCTCAGCCTCCTCAGTAACTGGGACTAGTGGCACATGCTGCTGTGCCTGGCTGATTTTTTTTTTCTTCTTTTTGTAGAGACCAGGTCTCTCTAAGCACAAAGACTTATTTCTGCTTTCAACATCAAAACATAACAGGCCTGCAATCCCAAGCACTTTGGGAGGCTGAGGCAGGTGGGTCACGTGGGGTCAGGAGTTCGAGATCAGCCTGGGCAACATGGTGACACCCTATCTCTACTAAAAATACAAAAATTAGCCAGGCATCACAGTCTATGCCTGTGGTCCCAGCTACTAGGGAGGCTGAGGTGGAAGGATCACTTAAGCCCTGGGGTCGAGGTTGCAGTGAGTCATTATTGCACCACTGTACTCCAGCCTGGGCAACAGTGAGACCCTGAATCAAAAAAAAAAAAAAAGAAAGAAACAAGAACTTACCTACCCCCACCTAATTGGCAAGGAACATCACCTATATCCCAATATCTAACTTTGTTATTGTTTGAGCTGAGGAGGAAGTTCTGAGATCATACAGAACAATTTCTTTATTTTTCAGACAATCTGTGTGCTTAGAGAGTTTATATATTCTGTTCTCACCATTTAGGAGTTTGAAAAATCTGTATCACTTTTATATCACAGAACATTCCTCCTCAACAATGTATCGTCATGGTCCCATTTAAAAAGCCTTGATGCAGGCACTACCATCCGTGCTCCATACCTCCCAAATCTCTTCAGGTAGATAACTATCTCAGCTTTTGCTTTTAATGCACTGATTTCTAATTCTAAATGCAGAGATGGTGAATTTGCAGCAACTAGGCCAAGAGCTTTTGGGGCTACCTGGGCCTGCAATTGTCTAAGAAATAAGAAATTCAGGCCGGGCGCGGTGGCTCAAGCCTGTAATCCCAGCACTTTGGGAGGCCGAGACGGGCGGATCACGAGGTCAGGAGATCGAGACCATCCTGGCTAACACGGTGAAACCCCGTCTCTACTAAAAAATACAAAAAAAAAACTAGCCGGGCGAGGTGGCGGCGCCTGTAGTCCCAGCTACTCGGGAGGCTGAGGCAGGAGAATGGCATGAACCCGGGAGGCGGAGCTTGCAGTGAGCTGAGATCCGGCCACTGCACTCCAGCCTGGGTGACAGAGCGAGACTCCGTCTCAAAAAAAAAAAAAAAAAAAAAAAGAAATAAGAAATTCAGAGACTGACAAACAACAGTCCTACTTGGGATGTCATCATGCTTGCTTCAGGCTGAATCACACAGAAGAAAGCCTTCAAGCATGGACCTGAAGCAATGCTGTAAACACAAACATCAAAACGAAGAGGAGGCCAGGTGTGGTGGCTCACGCCTGTAATCCCAACATTTTGGGAAGCGGAGGCAGGCGGATCTTCTGAGGTCAGGAGTTCAAGACCAGCCTGGCCTACATGGTGAAACCCTGTCTCTGCTATTAAAAGAAAAAAAAAAAAACATTGGCCAGGCGTGGTGGCTCACACCTGTAATCCCAGCACTTTGGGAGGCCAGGCAGGCAGATCACGAGGTCAGGGGATCAAGACCATCCTGGCTAACACGGTGAAACTCCTTCTCTACTGAAAATACAAAAAATTAGCTGGGTGTGGTGGTACCCGCCCGTACTCCCAGCTACTCAGGAGGCTGCCGCAGGAGAATCACTTGAACCCGGGAGGTGGAGGTTGCAGTGAGCCAAGATCATACCACTGCACTCCAGCCTCGGCAACAGAGCGAGACTCCGTCTTCAAAGCAAAACAAACCAAAACAAAAAAGAGAACAGGAAGGGTAGAGTAGGACAATCTAATATGGAAATAGGGCAAGAGGAATGAAGGAAAACCTTGGACACAGTTGATTCCTAGTTAGTAAGTAGTGTTTAAGACTAAGGCAGGCCGGGCGCGGTGGCTCAAGCCTGTAATCCCAGCACTTTGGGAGGCCGAGACGGGCGGATCACGAGTTCAGGAGATCGAGACCATCCTGGCTAACACGGTGAAACCCCGTCTCTACTAAAATACAAAAAAAATTAGCCAGGCGAGGTGGCGGGCGCCTGTAGTCCCAGCTACTCGGGAGGCTGAGGCAGGAGAATGGCGTGAACCCGGGAGGCGGGGCTTGCAGTGAGCTGAGATCCGGCCACTGCACTCCAGCCTGGGCAACAGAGCCAGACTCCGTCTCAAAAAAAAAAAAAAAAAAAAAAAGACTAAGGCAGCCCCTCCGTTCACTACTAAACACAGTGGATGACACACACACAGCAGGAGTACAATATTATATAACAAGTGAACATATGCCAAAAACTACAAAATGGAAGAGGTTCCCAAAGAAGAGGTTCCAACCTGAGATTCATTTCCTGGGGGAGAGAAGTATGACCGTGTCCCCACCCTATGAAAATATAGGTAATGGGGTCACTGTATAATACACTGGACACCAAACATGGAGTCGGGAAGCCATAAACTAGCTGTGGGACTCTGAACAGGTCCCTTTCACTTTTCTTTGCCTCAGTTTCCCCATGTATGAAATGGAGGTCATACCCCCATCTTCAAAGTGTGGACAAACTTTATAACACACGAAAAAAGTATTCAAAGACCATACAAATGAAAGCACATGATTGACATCACTACTTACATGTCTCATAAGCAATCTCAAACTTAACAGGCCCAAGATGAAATTCTCAATCATCCCCCAACACCTGTTCTTCACCTTTCCCACCTCAGTAAATGTCACCACTTCAGTACTCTGGGAACCATTCTTGGTTTTCCTCATCTAATCCATCATTCAGTCCTATTCACCCCTTTTTTTTTTCTCCCCTTGAGACAAGGTCTTGCTCTGTCACCCAGGCTGGAGTGCAGTGGTGTGATCTCAGTTCACTGCAGCCTCGAATTCCTGGGCTCAAGGGGTCCTCCCACCTCAACCTCCCAAGTAGCTGGGACTACAGGCGTGGGCCACCACATCCAGCTAATTTTTTGTACTTTTTGTAGAGACGGAATCTTGCCATGTTGCCCACGCTGCTCGCAAACTCCCGGGCTCAAGCGATCCTCCCTTTGGCCTCCCAAAGTGCTGAGATTACAGCCGTTGGCCACTGTATCAGGCCCTTCACTCACTTCTATCTGCACTGTCAGCACCCTAGTGTAAGAGAAAATCATCTCTCACATGACAATGAAGCAGCCAAAATGGTCTCTGAGCTTCTCCTGTGCTCTCTCCAGTCCAAACCAGGCCTCTAAACGCTTTAAACTACCCACTGTTCTTGAAAGAAACCAAACTTCTGAATCTGGCTTAAAAGGCCCTACATGATCTCTTCCCCTGCTGCTCCTTCAAACCTCTCTCCCCGTCCCTGACTGTGCCAGCACACTGGCGTTTCTGTATTTCTCAACTGTGTTCTGCTTCCTCCTGACAAACTCTTACTCACCTTTTGGGTCTCATTTCAGAGGTGCGTCCCCGCCATACACTCTCAGAGCACCCTGAAGTACTGAAGCATGTGTGTAGTTATTTTATTATAAAAAATATAAAATCACAAACGGTTAGAAACCCAATCGACTACAAGCTCCATGAGGGGTAAGTACTGTCATCTGTTTGGTTCACCTCTGTATCCCCAGGAAAACAGGGTCCAGCACACGGTCTGGGCTCAATATTTGAACCCAGACGAGGTGACAAAGTAGCCACCTAAAAATCCTAACTCAAAAAGATAAAGTTCTAACCGTATGTGGATGCCCATTTTATTTCAACTCTCTCCACCTCCGTTCTCAACGGCTCAGGCCAAACCATACATGGGGTCAGATACCTCAGGTCTCCAAGCTCAGGCAGCCCCCGCTGTCTTCCACCCCATAAAGTTCTAAGTCCAAAGTGAGCCCGTCCTAGCTCCGGGGCGAGAGAAAACAGGCCTCTTTCGCCCCTGCAGGTGAGGGTCCCAGACCGCCCGGAGGCAGGCTCCTCATCCAGACCTACTGGCCAGGACTCCTCCACACTATTCCGCGCAGCCGTGACGCACGCAGACCGCAGCACTTCGTCAGCGAAGAAGCCGCTGGGCGCGAGGCGCTTCTTCGCGGCTTCTCAAGCACTGTTCAAACCGCGCGTCGGGTCCAAGTGCCTAGCTTCGCGTCACAAAGCCTCAGATGTCCATCCTATTAATGGAGAAGGGACTGAAAAGACGACGACCCCGGTCGTCTCTCTTTAAGAACCACCCCCATTCGAGCCTGACGGGGGCTCTAAATAAACTCGCGAGAGCCACCGGCTTCCGCCCGCTTCCTCCTCTCGGCTTGCCGGGCCGGAAGAAAGGTGGCACCTCCCACCCCCCCTAGCCTCTACCTCACAAGACAGCGCGGACCCAGCTGCGGCCAATCGGCAGGTTCATTGTAGGCTGCGGGGCAGAGAGCCAATGAGAAGTCGCGGCGGACGCAGAGCTTCTCCTCACTCGCACCGGCCCCCTCCCTTCCGCCCGCCGCCTTCCACTCCGCCCCTGGCGGAGGAAGTGATGTCACAGGCCCCATGTGAGCGGATTGCAACACATGCAGCTGCCTGGAGAGAGGGAGCCGGTGTCCTACGTCAGAGCCGCCGCCGCCGCGGAGCCGCCGCCGGGGAGGAGCAGCCGCTGCCGCCCAGGACTGGGCCCTTAGGTAAGGCACGGGGAGGGAAAGGCCGGCGACCTCTGTGGCGAGCTGCGCCGGGCGGGAGGAGAGGGCCTCTCGGGGGTGGCGAGGAAGGGGGCCGCTCTGCCCCAGCGGCGGCGCTAACTCTGTGGTCTTGGTGTCTCCGGGCCCCGCCGGGCCGCTCTAGGGAGGAGGAGGCGAGAAGATGGCGGACGACCCCAGTGCTGCCGACAGGAACGTGGAGATCTGGAAGATCAAGAAGCTCATTAAGAGCTTGGAGGCGGCCCGCGGGTGAGCGCCGCGTCCGGCACCCCCCGTGCCCTCTTGGTTCCCGGACCCCTCAGGATGGACGCCCCCGCGCCGCATGGCCAGATGAGGAGAACCAGGCACTAGCCAACTCCCGCCTTCTGGATCTCTGGGTAGTAGCCCCTGACCCAGGGGCGAGGGTCGTTGCGGTTGGCCCGAGAAGGGGTCCTTTCCCCGCATGGGGGTAAGGGGCCCGCGCTCCCCGGGTTTAGATCACTCGGCCCCCCTCGTGGTAGGCCACCGCTACTTTTTACCCCTCCTGGGCCCTTAAGTCCAGCTCCTCCCTCTTCGGGCTCCAGGTGCTGCCATCCGACTCGGGTACTATTGTGGCAAAGTGCTCGGCCTTCCTTTCCCAACGCCCTTCCCTGATTTCCTCTTCTCCCTTCGTTCCTCAGCCAGGCCTCATTAAAATGGCCTCTCCCTCCTGGGCTTCTGAAACCCGGGTGGGTGAAGTTTGGATGGGACGGGAAGCAGAGGTGGTCAGGGACAGCTTGTTCCTGATTCGTGATTGCTCTGGGTTTTCCACCTGTCCCAAGATGACTTCTCCCAAGTCCTCTAATTACCCTGGAGCTTCCTGGTTTTAGCTGTTCCAGGACCCACCTATAGACTGAAAATGCCAACGTATGCGCGATGTAAGGAGTGTTGGGTAGGTTTTGGTTAATGAATCTGCATGTGTATGTCCAGGAGAAATATGGATCAGGAGGTCGTTTGATAGAAGTCATAACTACAGAGTCCCTGCTGGCATTTATCTGAAACTGGTGGGGATATCGCTGTAGAAAGGCTTCTAATGTACTTGATGCTTGTTGAGTGAGATTCAGAATTGAATTAAATGAGCTTTGAGTCTTGTACATTTTGATAAGAAACTGTAGGTGTGTCCATTGTGGGAAGAGTAGGCTAGATTAAAATTAACTGTGTGTGTGTGTTTTGTTTTTAATGTTGTTCGTTTGAGGAAGGTGTGCCAGAGGTATTCCTGTTTCCTTTATTACTTTATTTTGTTCCTTTCCCAGTCATAGAAACTTTTTATTTACAGGAAGTGCCCCCCCCAAAGAAAAAAGTGTTTGGAACATTATTACATACTTGTGTGTCTGAGCATTCTTAGAATAGTAGAATGGCCTGCCTCAGGCCATGTGAAAAGTTGATTTCAGCACAAGAATTTGACATTCTGGTTTCCAGCCCAGGATTGTCGTTTATGGGTAGATTTGCAATTTTAGAATGACGGCCCCTTCAAGCTCTTCATTATTACTGTTTTATGAAACAGGATGTGCTTAATTGTACTGAAGGCCCAGTTCACAAGTTGGTTTTGCTAGTGTTTTGTTCTTAATAAATTAGGGACAGTTCTGTTTGGAATGAGGCTTCTAAAAGTTTGGCCCCATTCAGTGACTTGGGCTTGTGCTCACTCCTTCGGTTTACTGGAGAAACGTTAGTTTAATATGAATCGCAGACAGCAGCTTATTTTTTAGTCCTTAGGTTTTTCTTTAAATTTAATAGAATATTCAGACCTTCTTAATAATCTTACAGAAACTTGTGCCATATGGTAGAGTGAACAGTTATTCCCAAAATGTGAGAATACTGTACAGAAAGGATAATATAGGTCACGACCCATTATATTGCACTACCAAGAATGAACCAGGTTCTTTTGTTTCGGTAAGATCTTCTGTTTTGTTACTTGAAGCTTTCTTTTTTTTTTTTTTTTTTTTTTTGAGACGGAGTCTTGCTCTGTCGCCCAGGCTGGAGTGCAGTGGCCAGATCTCGGCTCACTGCAAGCTCCGCCTCCCAGGTTCACACCATTCTCCTGCCTCAGCCTCCCAAGTAGCTGGGACTACAGGCACCCGCCACCTCGCCCTGCTAGTTTTTTGTATTTTTAGTAGAGACGGGGTTTCACCGTGTTAGCCAGGATGGTCTCGATCTCCTGACCTCATGATCCGCCCATCTCGGCCTCCCAAAGTGCTGGGATTACAGGCTTGAGCCACTGCGCCCGGCTTACTTGAAGCTTTCAATCCAGTATTGCATTTTATAGATTGCTGTTGTTGCAGTATTAAATATAGGTGGATGTGATCTGTGGATTTGTTCTTACTACTTTCATTAGCAGGCAGGTTCACACATTTTAATTTGCATATGCTATATTCTCTGAAACAGTCCAGAAAATTAAATCATGACTATAATTTACCTGTTTGAATGAAGTAACGTTGAAGATGACATTGCTTAATAAGTAACACCATTCCTTTCTACTGCTTGATGAAGGAAACTCATTCTTAAATTTTGTTCTACCCGTATTACCTAGCGACTAGAAACTTTTAAACCCCTCTTTAAGACTTTTGAAGGCTTTACCTCTTTGTTTAGCAAAGTTCAGTAGAGTTTAAAGCATGCTAAAAATGAAGTTATAAGGCACAACTTGTTTTCCAAGTTGTTGAGTTTTGATATTTTAGACATGATTAAGCTGTCTAAAATAGCTGGAACATCTTCCTCTAAACATTGTGGTTAATAATCATGTCCTACTTTGCTTTTAATCAGGATTTGGTTGCATCTTGATCCCATGGAAATTTAAAATTTTGGCCATCTCTGAGTATTGATAAGGGAGTCAGAAGATTCCCCAGTACATACTAGTTTTTGGAGGTGGGGAATATTTTCATTGCCAACTTGTGTTAAAGTCAGACTCTAGATTTTCATAGATAGGGTACAGTGAAAAATGTTCTTCCTACTTTACCTAGTGATAAAATATTTCTAGGAGAATTGTAATGGGCTTTAAAGACAAAGTGGATGGCAAAATGAATCTGTATTTGCTGATGTTTTGGGGGTACTCTGGTTTTCAGGAGGAAAACTGAGGTTGTTTTCAGGCATGGTTGTTAGCACAAGATATTGAGACTTAGTGGTGGAGTAACAGTATTGTTTTGGAAATGAAAAAGCCCTTTCCTCCCCTTAGCAGTGTAGAATTCTAGGCATGGGAATCAAGGATTGGTTTTTAACAGTAGTTATTAAAAGATGCTAGAATAAGAGTGATTTTGAAATTAAGATAATCTTATGTGGTTATCTCTTGACATATGACCCAAATTTAATGTAGCTTGAAAAAGAAACCACCTGCAAAATGGGCTCACTAACTACATCTTAATAAAGGGAAGTATGTTGACAAAATAATTTATTAAGCACATACCATATTATAGACTGTGCTACAGTACATTGTTAAGTCATTTAATCCTCATAAGTATTGCCACCATTTGGTAGACAAGGCACCTGAGGCTAAGAGATAATTTGTCTAAGATGTCACAGCAAAAATGTAGCACAGTTCAGAACTTAAACCAATGTGCTATACGAGGTATATTTTGTTTTCAGAAAATACAAAACTAGATTTCCTTAAAATGTAGTCTGAGCTATAACAAATTCTATTTTATATTACATGTGTGTGGAAGAGCATTTATAGAGGCCAAATTACTAAAATGGGGAACTTGATAGTGTTCTGTTTTGTAACCAGCATCATATTTAATCTTCTGAGTTGAAAGGAGTGTCATGCATAAACTTGATTTTTAATTTGGGTAGAACATTGTTACTTGGTTTCAGATAAGCCTGGTCGAATGTTAGTTTGTGTGTGCTAGTAAAATAACCAGTTAATTATTTTGGTAGACATAGGCCCCACTTAAAGTTGATGGTAGTTCTTCCCGGTTCATGATTGCTCCTGGTATATTCTCCACAGTTGGCTAATGAAGGACAAATGTATACGTAAACCAATACTGTGGTTGAGGGTATCTTGAATAAGGAACTGAAACAGGTGAACGTATGTTGGAAAAAGCGGGAGAATTATTGGTTGTTTTTTCTCTTGGTGTTTTCTGTGCAGGCGAGTGGTGGCCTCAGAAATAGTTTTGGACACTATCGTTTTAAGGTAATGTTAATAAAATCATAGCTAGAGCCTGTCCTAGCCAGGGACAGTGGTGAATATGACAAAGGAATGGACAGTGTTAGTTTGGGTTAGATTGTGTCGGTGGGTGTTAAAATGTCTTTTCACTTATCTTCACTAGGAAACCTCACGTGTTTCATATCTAATGAACACTTGGTCAGATAACCCTCATAGCCATAACCCTTGTTTGAAGGTCAGTGCAGCTTGCAAACTTCTGCTGTAGTGTTTGGGCATTTTAAAAACTGGTTACTTAAAAATAACTTGTTGATATCTTAACTCTAAATGAAATAAAATTAGTTGTTCCTGCCCCCAAATATAACCATTTTTAAAGAATCCCCACTGAATTCCTCACATTATACAGAATTAAAAGTTAATGTTTTGGTGAGATCATTGAATAGGTTAATGTTTTAAATCTTAGAGATAATATGAACAGCTTGCTTAATTTATATACTTTGAATAAATTAAGGTATGTTGGATGTGTTTGAGTACCTTCCCTAAGTAAAAATTGTTGGTTAATAGAATATTCACCTAAATGGTGGTGGTAATAATGTTCTCAAAGCACTGAATTTCACATTTTTTTCCCCCTCACTATCCTCAAAGGGCTGGTTGTAGCTAAAGTGCTACTTTGTGGTCTTTGATACAAATACCTGAACCATTTAAAGTTCAGGCTCATAAAGAAGACCTTTTTTGTCCTCTATTCTGGCTCTTTCCATGCCTCCCTCCCCCCAAACTGATGGTTAGACAAGTTAAAAGACCACATGAGGACTAGGCACATTGGCTCATATTTGTAATCCCAAGACTTTGGGAGGCCAAGGTGGGCAAATCGCTTGAGGTCAGGAGTTCAAGACCACCCTGGGCAACATGGTGAAACCTTGTCTCTACTAAAAATACAAAAATTAGCTGAGTGTGTGGTGGCTTGCACCTGTAATCCCAGCTACTTGGGAGGCTGAGGCAGGAGAAATGCTTGAACCTTGGAGGCGTAGGTTGCAGTGAGCCGAGATTGAGATTGCGCCACTGCACACCAGCGTGGGCAACAGAGTGAAACTCTGTCTCAAAAATAATAGGGGCTGGGTGCGGTGGCTCATGCCTGTAATCCCAGCACTTTGGGAGGCTGAAGTGGGCAGGTCACAAGGTCAGGAGATCAAGACCATCCTCTCTAACAGTGAAACCCTGTCTCTACTAAAAATACAAAAATATTAGCCAGGCATGGTGACGGACACCTGTAGTCCCAGCTACTCGGGAGGCTGAAGCAGGAGAATGGCGTGAACTTGGGAGACAGAGCTTGCAGTGAGCTGAGATTGCACCACTGCACTCCAGCCTGGGCGACAGAGCAAGACTCCATCTCAGAAAAAAATAATAATAATAAAGACCACATGAGGAAAAAAGTCAAGAACTAGACTATTTTAGGTTTTGTGAGAAGAGATGAATATAGAACAAACAACTACAGACCTCTCTCACTCTTTCCAAATTTTGGTTTCCACATGTGTGACTATGGACATTACTCTTGGATTAGGTGGTGACAGTGAGATAATACAGGTTAAAATATCTAACACCACATTTGCCACATAGAAAGTGCTCTGTAAATGTTAGCTCTTTCCTTTTGTATATGCAAACATTGATTCTGCAGAGATATCCTAATGGAGAATTGTATTATTAAAGGATCAGGATACAGATGCCACAGGTCTGAACTATGAGAAAGGGAAGAAATAAGTGAGAGAGAAAAGAGGTAAAGGGAAGAGGGCAGAGTATATATGTTAGAAAGGATGTGGTGGTGGTCTTTAGTTTCCTCCAAGTATGTAGGCTGCCTGCTTCAACTCAGAACTAGTCCTAACAGCTGTTGTATCTGGCATGGTGTTCTATGCACTGTGAACCTAATAAGCAATTACTCCCTTTGAATTTCAAGTCGTGATAGACTTCCTATTATAATAGCAGATATACTTACCCTTCCTGGGAGGGAAGGCTTACTGTGGACATACTGCAAGGTAAGCGAGAGTACATAGTTAGAATACCATTTAAGGCAGGGTGCTGTGTAGGTTATAGGTCTTTCCTATCTTCCACACCAGTTGTACCCTTTCTTCAGAGGGCTTGTTTTCTTTGAACTTGAGATTGAGGGTCAGCCCAGTACAGCACCACCCCCTGTCCTGGGATGGTACTTCGTTGTTAAAAAAGTTAGTGTCATCTTTGCAGCAGGGCTAAATGGTCTTAGATCTTATTTGAAGAGTAGGAAGGAGAAATTTGCCTTCCCACTGCTGGATCTGTTCAACTAAGAGGCTGGACAGTAGAAATTACTTCTCAGTCCAGCCTATTCTCTAGGGATCTCAGAATAGAACCTTCTCCTAGGATACATTCTGTAGGTGTCTTTCAATTCTTCAGCAGCCTGCTATCTTAGTGAGGGGGAGAAGGAATTAGGAAGGTTCAGGCTTTTTTTCTCCGGCAGGTTAGAAATTGAGAGTCTGAGGTTTCTCACTGAGTACAGTCCTCAGAGAGTATGATGAAGCTCCCTCTGATACGGTTTTATCTTATGCCATTTGACACACATCCTTGCCCACTGTCTTTACTCTTCTCACAATCCTTTCAGGTTCAGAGGACTTGACATTTTCAGGTGCGTGACAACTGGCTCTTGTCATACAGATAACTCTGCATGTTGAGTTTGTACTCTTGATTTCACATTTTCATTTGTTCTTCTAAGGTCTCCTTTAGAAGAATGATCATAGGCCGGGCACGGTGGCTCACGCCTGTAATCCCAACACTTTGGGAGGCCAAGATGGACGGATCATGAGGTCAGGAGATCGAGACCATCTTGGCTAACACGGTGAAACCCCATCTCTACTAAAAATACAAAAAAAAAATTAGCCGGGCGTGGTGGCGGGCACCTGTAGTCCCAGCTACTCGGGAGGCTGAGGCAGGAGAATGGCGTGAACCCGGGAGGCAGAGCTTGCAGTGAGTCGAGATCGCGCCACTGCACTCCAGCCTGGGCGACAGAGTGAGACTCGGTCTCAAAAAAAAAAAAAAAGAAAAAAAAGAAGAATGATCATAACCAAAATAAAGGTTCTTTTTGTTTTCCTGCCATGTCTGTGACCTTATAAACTAGATTTTCCTCCAAAATACACATATAAGTATATGAATATGAAGCCCAGAAATGCACTTTTACTGTTAACCAGTAAGCTAATGGGCTTCACCAAACACCTGCTGTGAGTTGGGCACTAGATATTTTGGAAGAAATATGTAATAAAATGAAAACATGATCTGCCACACAACCATGGAATTATAATATAAACCATTTTCAGCTCCGTATCAGTGAGTACAGAATAACACAGTACATGTTGAAGGGGATTTAGTAAAAGCAGATGATTAAAGTCTTTTTTTTTTTTTTTTTTGAGACGGAGTCTCGCGCTGTTGCCCGGGCTGGAGTGCAGTGGCCGGATCTCAGCTCACTGCAAGCTCCGCCTCCCGGGTTTATGCCATTCTCCTGCCTCAGCCTCCCGAGTAACTGGGATTACAGGTGCCCGCCAACTCACCCGGCTAGTTTTTTGTATTTTTTTAGTAGAGACGGGGTTTCACCGTGTTCGCCGGGATGGTCTCGATCTCCTGACCTCGTGATCCACCCACCTCGGCCTCCCAAAGTGCTGGGATTACAGGCTTAGAGCCACCGCGCCCGGCTTGAGACAGAGTCTTGCTCTCCCGTCCAGGCTTGAGTGCAGTGGTGTGTTCTCGGCTCATTGCAACCTCTACCTCCCAGGTTCAAGCAATTCTCCTGCCTCAGCCTCCCGAGTAGCTGGGATTACAGGTGTGTCCCATCAAGCCTGGCTAATTTTTTTTTTTTTTTTTTTGAGACAGAGTCTTGCTCTCTTGCCCAAGCTAGAATGCAGTGGTGCGATCTCAGCTCACTGCAATCTCCACCTCTCAGGTTCAAGCGATTTTCCTGCCACCGCTCCTGGCTGAAATTCATCTTTTATTAAAAGGAGATTATAGTGAGCAGAGACTTTGTCACTGCACTCCAGCCTGGGCAACATAGCCAGTCTCCATCTCAAAAAAAAAAAAAAGCCAATTATTCATCCATTGGCTTCAGTTTCCCCATCTGCTTCATGGGTGAAATAATGTTTTTTTTCTTCTTCTTCTTCTTTAAAAAAGGTAACATTGGCTGGGTGTGGTTGCTCATATCTGTAATCCCAGTACTTTGGGAGGTCTTGGCAGGTGGATCACTGAGGTAAGGAGTTCGAGACCAGCCTGACCAACATGGTGAAACCCTGTCTCTACTAAAAATACAAAAATTAGCTGGGTGTGTTGGCACGTGCCTGTAATCCCAGCTACTTGGGAGGCTGAGGCAGGAGAATTCGCTTAAACCCAAGATGCAGAAGTTGCAGTGAGCCATTACCAGCCTGGGCTATAGAGGGAGACTGTGTCTCAGAAAAAGAAGAAAAGAAAAGTAGTTTTCTGAGGATGAGTAGCATACATTTTGACCCCCCCTTATAACAGCTCTGTGTGAAAAGCTATTATTGCCATTTCATGGATAAAGAAGTTAGAGTACATACAGGGAGTAAATAGCTGCCTAATATCACAGCCTTTAGTAAGGGTCAGTGCCAAATTCTGTACTCCTTCTCTGATTTCAAAGCCTGTGGTGCTAATTCATACAACACTACCTTGCTCTTTGGCAAGTATTTATTTTGCTGAATAGAGATGTCTCCCATTCCCTTCTGAAAGGAAGACTCTTGTCCATGGACATTTGTAATTTTGTAGAAGGAGCAGGTGTGCTGAGACTCAGGTGCAAAGATTTAAAAGAAAACAGGCATGCCATTTCCACCCTAGGAAGAACTTGGATACTGAACGTGTTTATTCTTGACGAATATCAGGGGAGAGAGAAATAACTTGTTGCAAAATCCCTCCCCAGAAGCTCATTCATATATTAGAAAGAAGATCCAAGTAGTGAAGTGGTGAATCCTGAACACTGGTTGTGATTGCAGTCTCTTGCTTTGCACTGTTGTAAGAACACTAGAGAAATTTTCCAGCTTCGAAGCTGCTTCCTGATGGAATATTCCACTGGGTTTTGTGAAGATCTTTTAATTTTTCTTTTTAAGACTAATAATGCCTATCATTATAGAAAAAGTGTACACACTCTACCAGATGTGTACATTTTTGTTTTAGTTGACTGAGTAAATCTTTGTTCTTTGGGGGATAAAAAGCTAAAATGAACCTTTGTGAACTTTATTCTGAAAATGTTTGGATATCTGAGTTATTCTGTACCCTAGGGGGGAGGTTGCTGTAATGTCTCAGTAAGTTCCGGTCTTGGTATTTCTCCCATTTGGTAATAGCATCTGACTCTAAGGTCAATTGCATAAACCAATTTCAGGTAACTTTCCTAGTCCCTTTGAAGGGTAACAGAATCATCCCTCCTAATGCTAAACCTTTTATAAAAGGCAGCCCCATCCACCTCCTAACCTGCCTCATAGATGGTAGTAGCAGCGGGAGTGGGGTGGCATTAATGTGAGGATCAACAAAATTAAAATGAGATATTTCATAAGGGGTGGTTTTGTTTAGTGCTGGTTTTGTTATGGTAAACGCCTAATAGTATGATGGTTTGAGCTTTTAGGTGCAGTGGAAGTTGGGGACAGTTAGTCAATTGAAGGCACATTAGTTCCTCTCCAAGGACTGACAGTTTGTTGTTGGTTTTTGTTTTGTTTTGTTTTGTTTTTGAGACAGAATCTTGCTCTGTTGCCAGGCTGGAGTGCAGTGGTGATCTCGGCTCACCGCAACCCCTGCCTCCCGGATTCAAGCAATTCTTCTGCCTCAGCCTCCTGAGTAACTGGGACTACAGGCGCCCGCCACCACACCCAGCTAAGTTTTGTATTTTTCGTAGAGACTGGGTTTCACCACTTTGGCCAGGATGGTCTCGATCTCTTGACCTTGTGATCTGCCTGCCTCAGCCTCCCAAAGTGCTAGGATTACAGGCGTGAGCCACTGCGCCTGGCCAGATTTTTTTTATTGGTATTTTATTTGGTAGTTTAGAATAAATCTCTGATGTTTGCTTAGAAGAGTATATAGAGATGATGGTAGGAATTGGCCATTTATTCATTTGTCCGATGTTTGAGTGCTGCTATGTGCTCAAATGATTTCTGCCCTCAAGAAGCTTATATACACTTGGGCTGGGCGCGGTGGCTCATGCTTGTAATCCCAGCACTTTGGGAGGCTGAGGTGGGTGGATCACTTGAGGTCAGGAGTTCAGACCTGTCTGGCCAACATGGCGAAACCCTGTCCGTACTAAAAATGCAAAAATTAGCCGGGCATGGTGGTCCACACCTGTAATCCCAGCTACTTGGGAGGCTGAGGCACGAGAATTGCTTGAACCCGGGAGGCGGAGGTTGCAGTGAGTTGAAATGGCACCACTGTACTGCAGCCTGGGTTACAGAGGGAGACTCCGTCTCAAGAAAAAGAAGCTTATATACACTTACTGTAAACAGTGTGTTTCGTTGTTTGATACTTGGTGGAAGAGAAGAGAGAAGTTGGGTATCAGGTCCCTTTGAAGTGACTGGCCATAGGTTATATCAGAATACTGAACTCATGCCACAAAAGTTTTAGGAAGGAATGAATTTCTGTGGAATTTCTGTGGTTCTCCCTTATGATAAATTACAGAGTATCCAGTGTTCTGGCCATATTATTTTTGGTGTAGCTCTTTTTTTCTGTGGAAGATTTGGCAAGTCCTGTAATCCCATAAAGGTGACCATCATCTGCTACTACAAAATCAGCTCATACTTCAGGACTTAACAGGATTCAAATAAGACTCCAACCCCATCTGATATTACCTCTCTCCCCTCCTCATTTCTAGTTGGGCTGTGCTGCTACTTTCCAACTGGTACTACTGGTGGAGGGGAGGCAGTAGTAAAGAACTAGAGCTCCATCTCATTACCATTTAGTGATCAGTTACTATCTGTTCTCCAAGCTAGGCACTTGACATATATGATCTTGTAGAATCCTCATAACCTTGTGAAGTAAGTAGAAACTGAGACCCGCAGGGATTTCTGTGGTTTGCCTTTGGTCACACAGCCATTAAGTGATAGAGTTGGACATGAGTCTGAATCTGGGCTCCTCCTATTCTGTTCCCATATTAACTCCATATAAAAAAGATCATCTTAATTTAAAAGTTTAAACTTAGTTTTACAAATTTGGGAAAAGAAAAATAGAAAACACACAGTGAATAAAACAATGACAGTTTTGGAAATGGAGTAGAAATTGAAGAGAAACTGATTTTCAGGTGGTGATCCATGTAATACTGCTGGCTTAGTGACTCCCGGAAATGATCTGGCTGAGATTGATTGATTGATTTTTTTTTTTTTTTTTTTTTTTTTTTCTCCAGGCGGAGTCTCACTCTGTCACCCAGGCTGGAGTGCAGTGGTGCAATCTTGACTCACTGCAAGCTCTGCCTCCCGGGTTCATGCCATTCTCCTGCCTCAGCCTCCCGAGTAGCTGGGACTACAGGCGCCTGCCACCACGCCCGGCTAATTTTTTTCTATTTTTAGTAGAGACGGGGGTTTCACCATGTTAGCCAGGATGGTCTTGATCTCCTGACCTCGTTATCCACCCGCCTTGGCCTCCCAAAGTGTTGGGATTACAGGCGTGAACCACGGCGTCTGGCCTCTGGCTAAGATTTAAATTGAGCTTTGTGAGGTAGGCACAGATGGGAGCTTGAAAAGGGAAGTGGTGAAAAATTTGGCCATCCATTCCCTCGGCACAACCCAGCCATCAAACCCTGGGATGAAAGCTGCTTGGAGAGCATATACTGTACATCCCAATTAGGGAGTATAGTAGGCAGTCTCTAAAACATTCCTGGTCCTAACCTGAAAGTAGTTACGTGACTTACAAGTGATGACTTGGATGGCAGAGTACTTGAAGGGGAGTGAGTATTCGGGCTGGTAAAAGTTGAGTATCTCTGAGCTGTCACAATTCATTATGGTTGTATTATAGCTAGGTTGTCTTAGGTTGTGGGGGTTTTTTGTTTTTTGTTTTTGTGCTGCTATAACAGAATACCACAGATTGGTGTTATGGTAAGGGCCTGCTCTCTGCTTTTAAGATGGCACCTTGAATGCTGCATCCTTTCTTGGGGAGGAACACTGTTCCTCTCGTGGCAAGAGAACAAAAGAGAGATGGCCCACTCTTATGAGCACCTTATTTTATCGTGTGTGTGTGTGTGTGACTATAGCTGTCAAGTCTTATAAGCACCTTATTTTAAATAGCAGCATGAATCTATTCATGAGGGCAGAGCCCTCATAACCTAAACACATCCCATATGCCCCACCTTTCAATACTGTTGTGCTGGGGATTAAGTTTCCAACACATGAATTTGGGGGGACACCTTCAGACCATAGCATAGGGTAAATGCAGCAAGTGACCTCTCTGGGTTCTTCTTCTTTGGGTGGAGGTGAGGTTGTGGAAGCTTGTTACCTTCAGCTGACCTAGAGATGACCCTGTGAAGAAAGCAAGCAAGATGCAGTGATTCTCAACCCTAGTTCTGCATTTTAGAATCTTTCGTATTTGAGGCCAGGCACGGTGGCTCACACCTGTAATCCCAATTCTTTGGGAGGCCAAGGCAGACAGATCACTTGAGGTCAGGAATTCGAGACCAGCCTGGCCAACGTGGTGAAACCCCGTCTCTACTAAAAATAGCCAGGCATCGTGGCGTGTGCCTGTAACCCTAGCTACTTGGGAGGCTGAGGCAGGAGAATCGCTTGAACTGGGGAGGTGGAGGTTGCAGTGAGCAGAGATGGCGCCACTACACTCCAGCCTGGGCGACAGAGCAAGACTCTGCCCCAAAAAAAGAACCAGCTGGGCATGGTGGCTCACACCTGTAATGCCAACACTTTGGGAGGCTGAGGTGGTTGGATCATTTGAGGTCAGGGGATCAAGACCAGCCTGGCCAACATGGCAAAACCCCATCACTATTGAAAATACAATTAGCTGGGTGTGGTGGTGGGCGCCTGTAATCCCAGCTACTTGGGAGGCTGAGGCAGAAGAATCGCTTGAATCCAGGAGGCGGAAGCTGCAGTGAGCCAAGACCACACCACTGCACTCTAGCCTGGGCAACAGAGCAAGACTCTGTCTCAGAAGAAAAAAAAGAATCTTTCATATTTCAAAATTGAGACTCTCTCACCCAAAATCATCACCACCCTCTCTCTCCCTATTTGGAAACTATTGAGTCAGGATGGAGGAAGAAGGGATCTTTTCTGTTTGAGCATGTATTCTTTTATTTTGCTTTTTTAGAAAGCTCTAAAAGGATTGGGGGCGGGGAAGTATGCAGACTGAAGTGTTCTTGAGCGTTGTTGATGATGGTGAACATTGATGAAGATCCTTGGGGGTCAGGCGGGCATGGTGGCTTGCGCCTATAACCTTAGCTGCTCGGTGAGTCTGAGGTGGGAAGAGCGTTTGAACCCAAGCGTTCGAGACCGGCCTGGGCAGCCTTGTGAGATCCTGTCTCTAAAAGAAAAAGAAAAATTAGCTGAGCATGGTGATGTGTATCTATAGTCCCAGGCTAGGGTGGGAGGCTCACTTGAAGCCAGGAGTTTCCAGGCTACAGTGAGCTATGATTGTGCTAAAAAAAATAAATTATCTTTCTACTTGAGTTTTGTTTGGGATTTATTTATTTGGTTTAGTTCTGTTTACAATTCCTTGTTTTCACCGGTTTGATTATTCAGAAGTTAATCCTCTGAGTGAAGCATTGATGAAAGCTTTGATAAGCCAAAGTGCCCCTAAAACCAATGAGAACAAGAAGGGATCTGAGTACAGAGGTCCCTGGGAGCTTTGAGGGATACTTTGCTGTATGTTGTCTCTTTTTTTGCCCAGTTTTTACAACCTGCATGTGAGTCATTGCTGTACCCCATGATTCACTAGTTCTTTGATTTTGGGAGAAAAGTATAGGGACAGTAGAAAAATGAAGGAAAACTATTAACGGTTAAAGAAGGTTGTAGATTGCCTGTGTAGCCAGCATCTCCTTAGTGAGAGCTTTATTTTTCATTCTCCCCTGAAGGGTGTTCACTTTAAAAGTCATGGAAGTATTCAACTTCCTTAATTTTATTTTGGGTGTTTACACAAACTGTTCTAACAACTTTGATTGGCTTGCAGGGGTGAGGGTAAATGAATGTTTATCTCATTTGGAATCTTCACTGGAAGAACAATCTGCTTGTTTTGTTTGTTTGTTTTTTGAGATGGAGTCTCTGTCACCCAGGCTGGAGTGCAATGGTGGGATCTTGGCTCACTGCAACCTCTGCCTCCCGGGTTCAAGCCGATTCTCCTGCCTCAGCCTCCTGAGTAGCTGGGATCACAGGCATGCACCACCACACCCAGCTAGTTTTTGTATTTTTAGTAGGGATGGGGTTTCCTCATGTTGGCCAGGCTGGTCTCCAACTCCTGACCACAGGTGATCCACCCACCTTGGCTTCCCAAAGTCCTAGGATTATAGACATGAGCCACCGTGCCCAGCCCAGTCTGCTTGTATTAAACCTAACATACAAAGCATGAGAAGTTATTAAACTACCCTTTAAATTTTTAAAGTAAAAGCCATCCATTTAATAATCTGCATTTCCCCTCCCTAGTCAGGTGTCTTATTTTAAAAATTCAGAAACTTAATGTTTCCCCCACAGAAGGTAGGAGGAGAGGCACGCAGGGAAACTAGTGAAAGGTAATTTTTTGCACCTAATTCAAAAGGAATAAGAAGCCAAGACTACCTTTCAAGTTTTGTTTCATTTATCAACTTTGCAGAAATCTACCAAACAAAAAACAATTCTTAGGCAAGCTACACTTTTGAGCCATTTTTTAAAGTGGAATCCTATAACAAGATTACATTCTTAGGTATATTTGCTCCTTGGTCCTCTGGAATGTTACATGGACGTGGAATGCAAGGTTGCCCAACTGGGCTATACAGTAGGGTTGCTTAATGAATGTTTATCTTCTTAAACTATCAGCAGTGGAAATTAAGTAGCTGCTTATCTTAAGGTCATTGCTTTGCCCTCCACATCATTATCTTATTTGAAGAGTTGCCGTAAGGCATTTTGAGTTCTCTCAGTTAATTTGTCCCAAATTTCTCCCCCCTTTAGCCTTAAACTTTCCAAATCTTTGGGGTTTGTTGCCTGTTCTTCCTCAGCTCTGAGGCTTCACCTCTGCTATCCCTTTACATTGCATTCCCTGCTGACTGCATCTTAGGAAGCTCTTCTCTGTAAGTCAGAGCATGTCAGCTTTTTAAAAAAACAACCCCTTTTAAGGAAGAACTTCCAGGCAGGCATGGTGGCTCACACCTGTAATGCCAGCACTTTGCGAGGCCGGGGGGTGGGGGTGCGGGGTGGGGTGGATCACCTGAGGTCGGGAGTTCGAGACCAGCCTGACCAACATGGAGAAACCCTGTCTCTACTAAAAATACAAAGTTAGGCCGGGCGCGGTGGCTCAAGCCTGTAATCCCAGCACTTTGGGAGGCTGAGACGGGTGGATCACGAGGTCAGGAGATCGAGACCATCCTGGCTAACACGGTGAAACCCCATCTCTACTAAAAATACAAAAAAAAAAAAAAAAAAAAAACACTAGCCAGACGAGGTGGCGGGTGCCTGTAGTCCCAGCTACTTGGGAGGCTGAGGCAGGAGAATGGCATAAACCTGGGAGGCGGAGCTTGCAGTGAGCTGAGATTCGGCCACTGCACTCCAGCCTGGGCGACAGAGCAAGACTCTGTCTCAAAAAAAAATATACAAAATTAGCCAGGCATGGTGGCGCCTGCTTGAAATCCCAGCTACTTGGGAGGCTGAGGCAGGAGAATTGCTTGAACCTGGGAGGCGGAGGTTACAGTGAGGCGAGATTGCACCACTGCAGTCCAGCCTGGGCAACAAGAGCAAAACTCCATCTCAAAGAAGAAAAGAAAAGAAAGAACTTCCTACAAACCCCTACGGTTGTAGGCCCCTTGAGAATTGACTTACCAAGCATAAGCCAGTAAAATTGGTACTCAAGTACCAATTTTCTCTTCATATTCTCCCTGTGCATGAGTGGACCCCTGTGTCAGGTAGGTGGCACCTACAATCTAGATTGTGATGGAAGTTCTGTTTAGTTGCCCAACATTTCCAGCCTCTCCCAAAGCAAATGTCTTTTCCCTCCATTGGCCTGTGTGTAGAATTTGACATAACTCCAGAAAGAATTATCAAAATTTTTTTTGAAAATTACAGTTTAGAAGCCCTAGCAAGTGTTTGTGATGATAACTTAATCAGTGTATCATAAATTTCCTTGATTCCGTGGTTTGGCCAGAATACTTGCTCCCCTATCCAAGGGGTGGCAGCAGAGCACACACCATACTCTCCTGTGTACTGTCTTTGATTAGCTTCTAATTCATTGGGGAAAATAGCACAAAAGTTTATGAACCAGCCTTCAAGGTAGACACCCAAACACAATTCTGATTTTTGGAGATATAACTTTGACTGCCAATCTGAGAGTAACTATTTTTGATAGTGGGAGGACTGGACAGCCAGCTCATCTACTTACAAAGAAAACTGTTTTCTGGGCCGGGTGCGGTGGCTCACACCTGCAATCCTAGCACTTTGGGAGGCCAAGGCAGGTGGATCACAAGCTCAGGAGTTCCAGACCAGCCTGACCAACATGGTGAGTACTTTGGGAGGCTGAGGTAGGCAGATCACAAGGGCAGGAGATTCAGACTATCCTGGCTAACATGGTGAAATCCCGTCTCTACTAAAAATACAAAAAAATTAGCTGGTTGTGGTGGCATACACCTTAGTCTCAGCTTCTCAGGAGGCTGAGGCAGGAGAATCGCTTGAACCCGGGAGGCAGAGCTTGCAGTGACTGAGATCACGCCACTGCACTCCAGCCTGGGCAACTTAGCGAGACTCCATCTCAAAATAAAAAAAAAAAAAAAAAGATCAGCTGGGCGTGATGGTGCACGCCTGTAATCCCAGCTACTGCAGAGGCTGAGGCAGGAGAATTGCTTAAACCTGGGAGGCGGAGGTTACAGTGAGGCCAAGATCGTGCCACTGCACTCCAGCCTGGGCAACAGAGCAAGACTCCATCTTGGGGGGCAGGGAGCGGGGGGAAGAAAATCATTTTCTCCCTGGAAAACCTGTGGAATTAACCACTAGGAGAAAACTTCCAGGGCAAGAGCTCCTGTTAATGAGATCCCTTCCCAATGCAAATACCGAAGACACCATAGTACACGTTTATGAAATTTCGCTTTATAAAAATAAGCTTTCTAGGACCCAGTTTGAGACCTTTTCGTATTTTAAACA
Organism: Theropithecus gelada; assembly: GCF_003255815.1. Lineage (NCBI taxonomy): Eukaryota > Metazoa > Chordata > Mammalia > Primates > Cercopithecidae > Theropithecus > Theropithecus gelada. The sequence continues at coordinate 134,920,563 of NC_037673.1, read as the reverse complement.
CCTGTAGTTAAAAGTTAATATAGGGGGGTTATTTTGTTCACAGTGCTGCTTCTCTTCTTACTAGTCACTGAACACATAAGCCCATTTAATTTGACTTTGTAACCAGCTTTCTTCTTGCCAGCTTCCAGTGGACTCTGTATAGGTGAGATTCTGTTAAAGCTGGCATATTGGGCTACTGTGAGATTATGCACGCTCAGTAATTAGGGGAAAGTTTAGATGGTTCTGGCAGTCTTAACTACAATATTAAACCTGTTATATACTTGGGTTTTTTTTTGTTTTGTTTTGTTTTGTTTTTTGAGACGGAGTCTCGCTCTGTCACCCAGACTGGAGTGCAGTGACCAGATCTCAGCTCACTGCAAGCTCCGCCTTCTGGGTTTACGCCATTCTCCTGCCTCAGCCTTCCGAGTAGCTGGGACTACAGGCGCCCGCCACCTTGCCCGGCTAGTTTTTTGTATTTTTCAGTAGAGACGGGGTTTCACCGTGTTAGGCAGGATGGTCTCCTGACCTCGTGATCTGCCTGTCTAGGCCTCCCAAAGTGCTGGGATTACAGGCGTGAGCCACTGCGCCCAGCCTGTTACATACTTTTAAGAGTATAGATCCGCCGGGCACAGTGGCTCACACCTGTAATCCCAGCACATTGGGAGGCCGAGGCGGGCGGATCACGAGGTCAGGAGTTCAAGACCATCCTGGCTAACATGGTGAAACCTCGTCTCTACTAAAAATACAAAAAATTAGCGGGGCGTGGTGGCGGGCACCTGTAGTCCCAGCTGCTGGGGAGGCTGAGGCGGGAGAATGGCGAGAACCCGGGAGGCGGAGTTTGCAGTGAGCTGAGATCGTGCCACTGCACTCTAACCTGGGTGAGAGAGCGAGACACTGTCTCAAAAAAAAAAAGAGTATAGATCCAATAATCTATAAGGATCTCAGGAAGTAACTTTCTTACTGACTCATGAAATATCAGGTAGAAACAGTTTATAAAGCGATACCACATTTCTTTTTTTTTTTTTTTTTGAAACGGAGTCTCGCTCTGTTGCCCAGACTGAAGTGCAGTGGCACGAGCTCTGCTCACTGCAACCTCTGTCTCCCAAGGTTCAAGTGATTCTCCTGCCTCAGCCTTCCAAGTAGCTGGGATTACAGGCGTGTGCCACCACACTTAGCTAATTTTTGTATTTTTAGTAGAGATGGGGGTTCACCATGTTGGCCAGGCTGGTCTCAAACTCCTGACCTCAGGTGATCCACCCCCCTCGGCCTCCCAAAGTGCTGGGATTACAGGTGTGAGCTACCATGCCTGGCCAGGTGATACCACATTTTTTAGTGTGCGTTGGTTCATATCACATCAGCCTTTGCCTTCAAGATGTGAGCAAGCTCAATTTATACTGATAGCTATTGTACTAAAGCCAGCTTTTAGATCAGGTCAGGGCAAATTTGAGACTTCTAATTTCCTATATGTTGTAGTTTTCATTCTGTTTATACTTCTGCTTGTTCTCCTTATAAAATTACTAATAGGCCAGGCACGGTGGCTCATGCCTATAATCCCAGCGCTTTGGAAGACCGAGGCAGGCGAATCATGAGGTCAGGAGTTCAAGACCAGCCTGGCCAACATAGTGAAATCCCCCGTCTCTACTAAAAATACAAAAATTAGCCAGACGTGGTGGCGCACACCTGAAGTCCCAGCTACTTGGGAGGCTGAGGCAGGAGAATTGCTTGAACCCATGAGGTGAAGGCTGTAGCAAGCCAAGATCACCCCACTGCACTCCAGCCCAGGCGACAGTGTGAGACTTCATCTCAGAAATATATATATATATAAATAGTAAGCTGCTTTTCTTAACATGATAAAATTAGAATTTATTGATAATTTAGTAAAAACACAAATTAATACTCCTCGAGAAAACATGCTTTGACTTTTATAGAGGAAACTGTCAGGTTGAGACCAAGAGACCTTAAAATAAATATCCTAGGTCCTATATTTCTAGTCATGATGAATGTATTTTGTATACCATCTTTATATAATAAAATTAACTTCCACAAATTTAAAAAAAAAAAAAAAAGAAATATCCTGGCCGTGCACAGTGGCTCACACCTGTAATCTCAGCACTTTGGGAGGCCGAGGCGGGCAGATCACAAGGTCAGGAGATCAAGACCATCCTGGCCAACATGGTGAAACCCCATCTCTACTAAAAATACAAAAATTAGCCGGGTGTGGCAGCATGTGCCTGTAGTCCCAGCTACTGGGGAGGCTGAGGCAGAATTGCTTGAACCCAGGAGGCGGAGGTTGCAGTGAACCGAGATCATGTCACTGCACTCCAGCCTGGCGACAGAGCGAGACTCTGTCTCAGAGAAAAGAAAGAAATACCCTATTATGTACTGTCTGTATCATTTCCGTGTATATATATATATATACACACACACACTTTTTTTTTTTTTAAGAGACACAGTTTCACTCTGGTTTCCAGGCTGAAGTGCAGTGGTGTGATCACAACTCACTGCAGCCTCAACCTCTAGGGCTTAGGTAATTCTCCCACCTCAGTCTCCCAAGTAGCTGAGATTACAGGCACATGCCACCATACTGGCCTAATTTTTGTAGAGACAGGTTTCATTGTATTTTTTTGGTTTTTGATTTGTTGTTTTGTGACAGTCTCGCTCTGTCCCCCATTCTGGAGTGCAGTGGCACGATTTGGGCTCACTGCAACCTCCAGCTCCCAGGTTCAAGCGATTTTCGTGCCTCAGACTCCCAAATAGCTGGAATTACAGGCGTGTGCCACCACTCCCAACTTTTTTATTTTTTTATTTTTTATTTTTTTTTTAGACAGAGTCTCGCTCTGTCACCCAAGCTGGAGTGCAGTGGCACAATCTCAGCTCACTGCACTGCAGCCTCTGCCTCCCAGGTTCAAGCAGTTCTCGTGCCTCAGCCTCCAGAGTAGCTGGGATTACAGGCATGAGCCACCATGCCTAACACGCCGAGCAACTTTTTGTATTTTTAGTAGAGATGAGGTTTCACCATAGTGGCTAGGCTGGTCTTGAACTCCTGGCCTCAAGTGATCTGCCTGCCTCAGCCTCCCAGACTGCTGGGATTGAAGGTGTGAGCCACCATGCCCAGCCGGTGTCTCACTACATTGCACAGGCTGGTCTCAAAACTCCTAGGCACAAGCAGTTCTCCTGCCTCAAGCCTCCCAAAGTGCTGGGATTACCAGTGTGAGCCACCTCGCCCAACTTTTCCCCTTTAAAGTGCATTATTTCACTGTTTTCCCAGAGCTATGCAACCACTAATTTAAAAATATTTTCCTTAAAAAAAGAAAAAGTGTTTCCATCAACCTAAAAATCCCTATATCCTTTAACAATCACTCTGCATTCCTCCCTCCCTTCAGCCCCTGGCAACCACTAATCTACCTTTGTCTCTCTGGAATGCCTATTGTGAACATTTTGTGTAAATGGAACTATACAATATGTGGTGGTTTTTTTATTTTGAGACAGAGTCTCACTCTGTTCCCAGGCTGGAGTGCAATGGCGCGATCTCGGCTCACTGCATTCCCCCACCTCCTGGGTTCAAGCGATTCTCCTGCCTCAGCCTCCCGGGTAGCTGGGACTACAGGCGCCCACCACCACGCCCTGCTAATTTTTTTTTTTTTTTTTTCTTGAGGCGGAGTTTAGCTCTGTCATCCAGGCTGGAGTGCAGTGGCTCCATCTCAGCTCACTGCAACCTCCGCCTCCGCCTCTTGGGTTCAAGCGATTCTCCTGCCTCACCCTCCTGAGTAGCTGAGATTACAGGCTCACGCCACCATGCCCAGCTAAGTTTTGTATTTTTAGTAGAGATGGGGTTTCACCATGTTGGTCAGGATGGTCTCGATCTCTTGACCTCGTGATCCACCCACCTTGGCCCCCCAAAGTGCTGGGATTACAGGCATGAGCCACTGTGCCCTGTCTACAATATGTGTTCTTTTGTGACAGTTTTTACTTGATGTACTGTAAGTTAATGCAATATGTCATTTCTTTTATTGCTGAATAGTTTTTCATCATATGAATGTACCAGATTTTGATTATTCGGTTATCAGTAGGACATACGGGTTTTGTTTTTTTTTTAATGTTATGAATAATGCCTCTGTGAACATTGAAGCACAAATTTTTGTGTGTTACATATTTTGTCAATTCCCTTGGGTATATAACTAAGAGTAGAGTGGTTGGGTCATATGGTAACTCTGTGTTTAAACTCCTAAGGACTGCCAGACTGTTTTCTGGAAGTATTGTACCACTTAACATTCCCAATAGCATTGGATCAAGATTTTGATTACTTCACATGCTATGTCTTTGTAGAAATGTCTCCTTACACCCCTTGCCTATTTTTTATTTGGGTTTTTCGTTGATGAATTATGAGTTCTTTACATATTCTTTATATTCTTTACATAAATCTTAAGAGATAATATGATTTGCATGTATTTTCTCCCATTCTGTGGGTCTTTTTACTTTCCTAATGCTATCCTTTGAAGCCCAAAGGTTGGTTTTTGTTATTGGGGGGTTTTTTTTGTTTTGTTTTTTGTTTTGTTTTGTTTTTTTGAGAATGAAAGCAAGTATATTAGAGAAGAAAAAAAAAAGAATGGCTACTCTATAGAGCAGCCTAAAAGTTTTTTATTTTGAAGTCCATTTGATGTAGACCATCTAAAATTTTAAATAGTCGTTTATCCATGTTGTGTCTAAACTAAGAAAAATCAGCATGAGAAAAACGAAACTTACAGGAATCCTTTTTGAAAAGGAATCACCTGGAATGAACTCCCCAGACGATTTTCATCGGCAGCAAATTGAGAACTACTGTTTTGGGGAAGTGTGTGCTCTAAAAAACTTTAACTTATAGCCTAGGCACTCTGGCTCACGCCTGTAATCCCAGCACTTTGGGAGGCTGAAGTGGGTGGATCACCTAAGGCCAGGAGTTCGAAACCAGCCTGGCCAACATGGTGAAACCCAGTCTCTACTAAAGATACAAAGAAAATTAACTGGGCCTGGTGGCACATGGCTGTAATCTCAGCTACTCGGGAGTCTGAGAGGCAGGAGAATCACTTGAACCTGGGAGGCTGAGGTTGCAGTGAAATGAGATGGTGCCTCTGCACTCCAGCCTGGGCAACAAGAACGAGACTCTGTCTCAAAAAAAAAAAAAAAAAAAAATTATAAGTGGACTAAGTAGATTTTTAAAGGATTTTTTATCACTGTAAAAAATACATAACATGAAGTTTACCATCTTAACCATTTACAAGTGTATAGTTCAGCAGTCTTAAGTACATTCACACTGTTGTACAGCCAGTCTCTAGGACTTTTCATCTTGTAAAACTAAAAAAGCTATTAAACAACTGCCTATTTCCACCTTACTCCAGTTGTTGGCAACTGCAGTTCTACTCTCTGTCTCTATGAACTTTAATACTCTAGGTTACCTCATGTAAGTAGAATCATACAGTATTTGTCCTTTTCTGTCTGGCTTATTTTTCTTAGCATAGTGTGTTCAAGGTTCATCCATTTTGTGTATGTCAGAATTTTCTTCCTTTAAGACTGAATGATATTTCACTGTGCACACACACCACTTTTTTTGTTTGTTCATCCACCAATGGGTGTTTGGGTTGCTTCCACCTCTTGGCTATTGTGAAAAATGCTGCTGTGAAAATTGGTGTGCAAGTACCTGCTCTCACTCTTGGGTGTATAATTGGAAGTGGAATGGCTAGATCATATGGTAATTAGTTGTTTTGTTTTTGGTTTTGTTTGGGTTTTTTGTTTTGTGTTTTGTTTGTTTGTTTGTTTTTGAGACGGAATCTCACTCTGTCGCCCAGGCTGAAGTGCAGTGGCACTGTCTCGGCTCACTGCAAGCTCTGCCTCCTGGGTTCACGCCATTCTCCTGCCTCAGCCTCCCGAGTAGCTGGGACTACAGGCGCCCGCCACCACACCCGCCTAATTTTTTTTTTGTATTTTTAGTAGAGATGGGGTTTCACCGTGTTAGCCAGGATGGTCTCGATCTCCTGACTTCATGATCCACCTGCCTCGGCCTCCCAAAGTGCTGGGATTACAGGCACGAGCCACTGCGCCCCGCCTTTTTTTTTTTTTTTTTTTTTTTTTGAGGAGCTGCCACACTTATTCCACATGGCTGTACCATTTTATATTCCCACTGGCAGTCCACAAGGGTTCCAGTTTCTCCATATCCTCACCAACACTTTGTTCCCTCCCTCCCTCCCTCCCTCCCTTCCTCCCTTCCTTCCTTCCTTCATTCCTTTTTTGAGGCAGTCTTATACTGTTGCCCGGGCTGGAGTGCAGTGACAAATCATAGCTCACTGCAGTTTCTAACTCCTGGGCTTGAGTGATCCTCCTGCCTCAGCCTCCTCAATAGCTAGGGCTACAGGCCTGCATCACGTGACGTCCAGCTAATTATTTTTTGTACAGATGGGGGCCTCATTATGTTGCCCAGGCTGTTCTCAAACTCCTGGACTCAAGTGATCCTCCTCTCAACCTCCCAAAGTGCTGGGATTACAGGTGTGAGCCACTATGTTTGCTTTGCATAGAACTAGGAATTTTTCAATGAGGTATTTCTTGACTGGTAGTGATAAGTGTCTTTGGAAATTGTAGATGAAAAAGATATGTTACTGGCATTGGTGTTGAAATTTAAAGGGGGCTTAAAAATGAGTTGGTAACTGCTCAGAAGGGACCTCCCATGTGGCAGGGCCTTGATGGTATCTTCCATAGGGTCAGACTTTGGTCCCGTTTTTTAGTTTTAAAAACTTGAATTTGGTAGGGCACCCAGAATTTATCAGGCTGTCAGTGGTACCTCCTTTTGATCAAACTCAAATGCAATTAATGTGTTGCCATTTAAAGAGAATGAGTTTGTGAGAGAGATTTTTTTTCTCTCTCTCTCCCTCTCTCTCTCGAGACTGAGTCATCTCTGTCGCCCAGACTGGAGTGCAGTGGCACAATCTCAGCTCACTGCAACCTCCACCTCCCAGGTTCAAGTGATTCTTGTGCCTCAGCCTCCTGAATAGCTGGGATTACAGGTGCCTGCCACCATGCCCAGCTAATTTTTGTATTTTTGTTGTTGTTTTAATAGAGACAAGAATTCACCGTGTTGGCCAGGCTGGCCTCGAACTCCTGACCTTGTGATCCACCCGCCTCGGCCTCCCAAAGTGCTGGGATTACAAGCATGAGCCACCGTGCCCAGCCAAGAGAGAGATTTCATAACTGGGACATTTCTGTGATTTCCAGAGTTCTCCTTTTCCATCATTAGTGTGCTAAATTCGTGATTACAAATATGCCTAGACTTTGGAAAGACTCATTGCATCATCCTGTCATGGCATCTCCCACTCAACCACCATATTTGAAGGCTCTCCCATAGACAGATTCACTACCAAATGCCAGCCTGTTGACACTCTTTATTTATCATAGATAGCTTCTTTCTTTACCCTTCGGAAATGAGGTGTTTCTCAAGTATCTCTCCAAGTGCATTCTTTACATAACTTATCTCAGTATTCAATCAAATTGAGCACTAGATTCTGAACACTGTTCCTAACTCTGTGTGTACGTTCATAAACAAGACTATGATAGTCCCTACATTACCCCTTTGAGAGTGACTTGTTTCCATAACTTTGGGGGCATCTCCCTCAGCTTGCTTTTACCAGAGAGAAACATGAGTTTACTTACGTAATATTTAAACCCCTAATGAGTTATTCTTTCTTCCACAGCAATGGCACCAGCATGATATCATTGATCATTCCTCCCAAAGACCAGATTTCACGAGTGGCAAAAATGTTAGCAGATGAGTTTGGAACTGCATCTAACATTAAGTCACGAGTAAACCGCCTTTCAGTCCTGGGAGCCATTACATCTGTACAACAAAGACTCAAACTTTATAACAAAGGTAATCTGGAGTTTGCTCCTTTTCCTTCTCTATGCATCTTGGTTATGTTTTATACTGTGATCCGGCTATGGTGCTTTGTTCACTGATGTTTCCTTCAGTCAGCCATCATCAATGTCTCTTTGCCCTTGGTGGTTAGCTTTTTTGTTTTGTTTTGTTTTTTGTTTATTGAAAGTTAAGTAGGCCAGGCGCAGTGACTCACGCTTGTAATCCCAGCACTTTGGGAAGCTGAGGCAGGTGGATCACTTGAGGTTAGGAGTTCGAGACCAGCCTGGGCAACATGGTGAAACCCTGTCTCTACAAAAAATACAAAAGTTAGCCAGGCCTAGTGGCAAACACCTGTAGTCCCATCTCCTCTGGAGGTTGAGGCGGGAGAATCGATTGGACCCGGGAGGTGGGTTGCAGTGAGCCACGATCTTGCTGCTGCACACTCACCTGAGTGACAGAGTAAGACATCATCTCAATTTTTTTTTTTTTTTCCGGGATGAGACACAGTCTCTGTCACCCAGAGGCTGAAGTGCAGTAATCCGATCTCAGCTCACCGCAAGCCTGCCAGGTTTAAGCAATTCTTCCACCTCAGCCTCTTGAGTAGCTGGGATTACAGGTGCCCGCTGCCATGCCTGGCTAATTTTTGTATTTTTAGTAGAGACAGGGTCTCACCATGTTGGCCAGGTTGGTCTTGAATCCCTGACGTCAGGTGATCTGCCCACCTTGGCCTCCCAGAGTGCTGGGATTACAGGCGTGAGCCACCATGTCCAGCCTGTTTACTTTAAAGAATAAATCCTACTGAAACATCTCAGAGGAAGTTTTAAAATTAGGGAGCAAGTTCTGCCTGAGATATCAGGCTTTTTCTGCTTTATTTAAATTATGACTTAAAGGGTCAGGCAGGGAAAATAGGCTATGGAACATTTTCTATTGATTGAGGAAAAACTGGGTGTGGAATAAAGTAGACAAATTGTTTGTGTTCTTTGCAGTACCTCCAAATGGTCTGGTTGTATACTGTGGAACAATTGTAACAGAAGAAGGAAAGGAAAAGAAAGTCAACATTGACTTTGAACCTTTCAAACCAATTAATACGTCATTGTATTTGTGTGACAACAAATTCCATACAGAGGTAAGAAGTCAAGCCCAGAACATTTTCATCACTCCAGAATTCTTTCCCCATACCCGTTAGCAGTCAGTGCCCCCTCCCTCCCACTTACCTCTCTCATTCTAAGCAACCACTATGTTTTCTTTCCGTAGATATGCTTGTGCTGGATTTCTTTTATTTATTTATTTTTTTATTTTATTTATTTTTTTTTTTTTTTGAGAAGGAGTCTCGCTCTGTCGCCCAGGCTGGAGTACAGTGGCACGATCTTGGCTCACTGCAAGCTCCGCCTCCCAGATTCAAGGGATTCTCCTGTTTGAGCCTCCTGAGTAGCTGGGATTGCAGGCACATGCCACCACACCCAGCTAATTTTTTTGTGTTTTTAGTAGAGACGAGGTTTAACCACATTGATCAGGCTGGTCTCAGACTCCTGACCTCGTAATCCGCCCGCGTCAGCCTCCCGAAGTACTAGGATTACAGTCATGAGCCACCCCGCCCAGCCTGGACATTTTATGTAATAGAATCGTATAGTTTGTGGCCTTTTGTGACTGGCTTCTTTTACTTTATACTTTATACTTTATAGCATTCATCAGTACACTTCATTGCTTTTTATTACCAAGCAGTATTCCATTGTATACATATATGCCATATTTTATATTTTATGTATCTTTTCATCAGTTTTACATTTAGGTTGTTTGCACTGTTTGGCTGTTATGAATAATGCTGCTGTGAACATTCATGGACAAGTTTCTGTGTGACCATACATTTTCATGTTTCTTGGATTTGTGGAATTGTGTAGGTTATATAGTAATTATGTTTAACTCTGAAGAAGTTGCTAGACTGTTTTCCAAACAATTGTACCATTTTACACAGCTATTTTCAAAAAGTAAGGCAATTTACATTTATTATGACACTAGTCGTTGAGCATGTTTTGAGACAGTCTCACACTGTCACCCAGGCTGGAGTGCAGTGGCGCAATCTTGGCTCACTGCAACCTCCATCTCCATGGTTCAAGCAATTCTTGTGCCTCAAGCCTCCTGAATAGCTGGGATTACAGGTGTGTGCCACCATGCTTGGCTAATTTTTTGTATTTTTTTTAGTAGAGACAGAGTTTTGCCATGTTGGCCAGGCTTGTCCCAAACTCCTGGCCTCAAGTGATCTGCTCGCTTCAGCCTCCCAAAGTGTGTGTGTGTGTGTATTTTTTTTTTTTAAATTTTTGTGGGTACATAGTAGGTGTATGTGGGGTACATGAGATGTTTTGATACAGGCATGCGATGTGAGCTATCACACTATGGAAAATAGAGTACCCATTTCCTCGAGTGTGTGTCCATTGTGTTACAAGCAGTCCAGTTATACTCTTTGAGTTATTGCACTCAGTTTTCACATAACAAATTGTAAACTTTTTAGTAGCAAAACTGTAAGAACTCATTTTCTCCCTTTCCCCATGAAACTTTTGAGTGACAAAGCTGCCATAAGATGAACTTGAACGCTGGAAAGGAAACCTCATTAGAGTGACCTAAATCAGTCAACAGTAGAACAATCAAGAATTCACAGCTGGCTCCTAGTTCAGTCTCTTGCCTTTCATCAACCTAGGAAAAACCTCTACAGTGGAATTAGAACTGACATTTGTCGACAGTTTACAGTAGATGATTTTTGCTAACTTGATGGGAAGTCCATTTATAGTTGGATCTTGGTCGACTACATAGACAATCCAGACTGTTTTTCTCTTCACTACCACACTGTACTTACAGCAGAGGGTTCTTCAGGGAGCCTCTTAGCCACTGAAACCACTTACCTGTATCTGGTTGGATGAAAGCAGATTTTGAATATTGTTGATTTAAACAGTGCCAGGTACCCATGTTGTCTGGCTTTTGCTCACTTACTGAGTTAGCCTTATTGGCTTTTTTCCAAACCTTAACTCCTTTTCTAAGATACTGTTTAATCTTGCTAACTTTGTACATTTTAGCTTTAACTGAGAGGGTTATATCCCGTTTATCAGGGTAATTATATATTCTAATAAGGGATAAGCCTGTTCCCTGATAAGCAGATTTATTGAAAACTTCAATCTACCTAACAGGTCATTTTGATAAGGCTGTATTATTAATGTGCAATATTCATATTCAAGGCCTATTTTTTTTTCTTTTTTTTTCTGAGATTGATTTTTGCTCTGTTGCCCAGGCTGGAGTGCAGTGGCACGATCTCGGCTCCTTGCACCTTCCACTTCCTGAATTCAAGTGATTCTCCTGCCTCAGCCTCCAGAGTAGCTGGGATTACAAGTGTGCACCACCACGCCCAGCTAATTTTTGTATTTTTAGTAGACAAGATTTCACTATGTTGGCTAGGCTGGTCTGAAACTCCTGACCTCAAGTGATCCACCCACCTTGGCCTCTCAGAGTGCCATTGCAGGGATGAGCCACCACTCCCAGCCACAATATTCATGTCTTAATGCTAACTATCTAGCATGGTTTTGTTAAAGATGGATTTTTAGTTGATTCATCTGCTTTCTAGTCAGTTATTGAAGGGGCTGTTTTCTTAAAATGGAATGGTAAGGCCAGGTTTTGTGGCTCACACCCATGTAATCCCAGCACTTTGGGAGGCCAAACAGGAGGATCAGTTTATAAAAATAAAATGGAATGGGTAACAGTTTCTTACTTCCAAAGAGATTGTCCTCTGGCAGTTAGAGATCTACTAAGTGTGTAGTATTCCGATTCCATTGTGAGAACTCTTATCTATGTATGTCCCAGGACTGTTTCAATATTTTCTCTTTGGGAAGGCATAAATAATGGGGATATAAAGTTAACATATAAGGAAGGTTTTCCTCATAAAACTCAGAATCACTAGCTGTACTACCTTTAAAGGCATGCTGGCTCATGCCTGTAACGCCAGCACTTTGGGAGGCTAAGACAGAAGGATCATTTGAGTCCAAGACTTCGAGGCTGCAGTGAGCTATCATGGCCACCGCACTCCAGCCTGGCCACCAAAGTGAGACCGTCTCAAAAAAAAAGAAAAAAAGGAACAAGTTAAAGTTTTTTTGTATTTTGAGACAGGGTCTCTGGATCTATCACCCAGGCTGGAGTACAGTGGCACAGTCTTGGCTCACTGTCAACCTACACCTCCCTGACTGAAGCCATTCCAAGTAGCTGGTAGACACGTGTCACCACGGCCACCTAATTTTTGTATTTTTTTTTTTGTAGAGACAGTGTTTCGCTGTGTTGCCCAGGCCAGTCTCAAATTCCTGAGCTCAGCCTCCCAAAGTGCTGGGATTACATGTGTGAGCCACCACACCCAGCTCAGAACTCTATATTACAAAACTGAAACTATATCCGTTGAGCAATAATTCCTTGTTCCCCCTTTTTTCCAGCCCCTGGCAACCACCATTTGACTTTTTGTCTCTGATTTTGATTACTCCGGGTACCTCATATAAGTGGAATCATACAGTATTTGTCCTTTTTTTGACAGGGTTATTTCACTTAGCATGTATTCAAGTTTCATCCCTATTGTAGCATGTTTCAAAATTTTCTTCCTTTTTGAGATTGAGTAGTATTAACTGCTGTGTGTAATATTGCTATAAACATGGGCATACAGATATCTTTGTGCTTTTATATTTACATGCCCATGTCAAATATGTTGAAAAGCTTCACATAGATACCATCCGTTATTTCCTTATTGGGTTCAGATTTGTCCATAAGAGTTACATGATTATAACTGAAGTCTATAAATTATTCCATAGAATGGTTTTTCCACAGTGCTAATAACATGGTGAGTGGAGTGAAAGGGCTTGTATATGTCCTTTCTCAGAGTTTTTTTGACCTTAGCAAAGCTTTGGGATTCACCATGTGGTACTTGTGTTTGCTTTTCAGGCTCTTACAGCACTACTTTCAGATGATAGCAAGTTTGGATTCATTGTAATAGATGGTAGTGGTGCACTTTTTGGCACACTCCAAGGAAACACAAGAGAAGTCCTGCACAAATTCACTGTGGATCTCCCAAAGAAACACGGTAATACAGGAGGAGAACATGAACCCACTTACTTTGTGTCTAGCAATAAGAAAACAGTATGATGGGCCGGGTGCGGTGGCTCATGTCTGTAATCCCAGCACTTTGGGAGGCCGAGCCAGGTGGATCACGAAGTCAGAAGTTCGAGACCAGCCCAGCCAAGATGATGAAACCCTGTCTCTACTAAAAATACAAAAATATGACGGGTGCTTATAATTCCAGCTACTTGGGAGGCTGAGGCAGGAGGATTGCTTGAACCCGGGAGATGGAGGTTGCATTGAGCTGTGATTGCGCCACTGCGCTCCAGCCTGGGCAACAGAGCAAGACTGTCTCAAAAAAGAGAAAAAGAGAAAACAGTATGATGTGAGGGGAGTGAATCCAGATGATAGGGAGAGAAGCCTCCCGGAATGACGGGTGCCTCACTGGTGCTTATGGCTCTTCTCTTGACATAGAATTAGTAGTCGCTCTCTGAAAACAAGTAGCAGTTTATGCTAAACGTTTAGTTAAGGGAATGGTGATTTTTCTTTGTCCTTTTCTTGGATGATGACATGATTATTTTATTTTTAATTTGAAGACATCTTGTAGTTCTTAATAATTGCCTTTTTCTCTTGCTACTTTTGTGTCAAAGGTAGAGGAGGTCAGTCAGCCTTGCGTTTTGCCCGTTTAAGAATGGAAAAGCGACATAACTATGTTCGGAAAGTAGCAGAGACTGCTGTGCAGCTGTTTATTTCTGGGGACAAAGTGAATGTGGCTGGTCTAGTTTTAGCTGGATCTGCTGACTTTAAAACTGAACTAAGTCAATCTGATATGTTTGATCAGGTAAGTAAGAAGTACATGCTCTATTATGTAAGTCCCTAGGTAGGAGTAGGTGAGTCCTCTGTGTGAGCACTGGAACAGACACATCTTTTTAAAATTCCCTGGGTTAAAAACCTACCTCTGAGTTAAACGGCAGGTTTACAGATGTTTATTAGGAAACATTCCCCTGTGCTTTTCTGAGCCCCTTCTCTTCCGAAATCAACCAGTTTTAGGTGGGCTTCTTACGCATCCTTTGGAGGTCCCTGGTTTAGTTGGGTTGTCAGAATTGGCTGTAGAATGGAGTTTGATTTCAAATAAACTAAAACCTGTTCCTTATTTTCTTTTTCTGATTTATTCTTGGAGATACATAGCAGCAAAGCTCTCAGCAATATGACAGCTGATTCTGCCTAAAGCATTTAAAGCCCATTTTATAACATGGGCTCAGCCATAATAAATTTCCAAGGTCTTCTGGAAGAAGTAGCCTTACGGTAGAAGGTCCACCAAGGAAATTGCCTTAACACCTTTTCTTTTCTCTCTCTTTTTTTTTTGAGACTGGGTCTCGCTGTCTTGCCTAGGCTGAAGTGCAGTGGTGCAATCATGGCTCACTGCAGCCTCGATCTCCCGGGTTCAAGTGATCCTCCCAGCTCAGCCTCCCAAGTAGCTGGGACTACAGGGATATGTCACCATGCCCAGCTAATTTTTGTACTTTTTGGTAGAGGCGAGGTTTCACCATGTTGCCTAGGCTGGTCTCAGTATTCCTGGACTCAAACTGTCTGCCTGTCCTAGCTTCCCAAAGTGCTGGGATTATAGATGTGAGCCACCCTACCCAGCCCGTCTTAACTTCTGTTACCTTATTTTGCAGGAGCCAGTGGTTCCCCCTTTCCTCCACAATAACTTATTTTTGTTTGAACTTAATGAGTTGTCCTATAGTAAGTCTAATAAAATGTGTGATGTAATTGGCTGGGAAAGTTTACCCTGGCAGTGCTGTTCACTGTAAGAGCAGCTTTTGATTAAACTGGGCTCCTTCCCCATATTTAGACTTCAGTGATCATAATGCTGAGCTTTGCATGCCATTGAGAGTTAGTGGGTTTGGGTAAAGGTGTTTTAATAATATTTTAAATAAGTACCAATAAATACTAATAATTTTTTTTTGTGTGTCAGAGGTTACAATCAAAAGTTTTAAAATTAGTTGATATATCCTATGGTGGTGAAAATGGATTCAACCAAGCTATTGAGTTATCTACTGAAGTCCTCTCCAACGTGAAATTCATTCAAGAGAAGAAATTAATAGGTATCGGTGAAATGCAACTGCATATTCTGTGAAATGTTTTCGTGTGTGTGTGTGTACGTATATACGTGTTTGTATGTATGAGACAAGGTACCAAAAATGTAAAAAGAGGATATTTAGTATTTTTATTAACTCTTTTGCCTCAGTGAAAGCATTATTTTTTATCTTCTGTAGTCACTAGGTTGAATAGGTATGTTTGTATCTACTAGGGAAACTTAATATATGTTCTGTTGACTGATCCCTAATCACAGGACGATACTTCGATGAAATCAGCCAGGACACGGGCAAGTACTGTTTTGGTGTTGAAGATACACTAAAGGCTTTGGAAATGGGAGCTGTAGAAATTCTAATAGTCTATGAAAATCTGGATATAATGAGATATGTTCTTCATTGCCAAGGCACAGAAGGTATGAGAATTAGAAAATAAGGTTGCTATTTGTTACTGAGCCAGGAAGCCTGGGGTGGAGATTGGGAGGGATGGCTGATTTCAGGAGCGGTCAGAAGGTAGATCTACCCCTTGTTCCCTACTCCTTCAGTCTGTAGTACATTCCTGCATAGATTTTTCTGCTTGAACTGTTTAACGTCTGCTTAAGATTGTTAAATCTGCTGAGGACCAGGACTGTATCTTGAGCATCTCTGATGTTCCTTATGGTTGAAGCACTGTACCTAGTAGATACTCAGTGTATGCTAACATGCTTATGGAAAAAAGGTTGAGAGATTGAGTCCCTGAGCCCTTTTCTCATCTAACCTCATCTTACAGAGCTTACACAGATTAGTATATGAGAGCCAGGTTAACACATTTTTTTCTCCTAATACTACAGAGGAGAAAATTCTCTATCTAACTCCAGAGCAAGAAAAGGATAAATCTCATTTCACAGACAAAGAGGTATGTGATTATTTTCTTGGTTTGATGATACATGCAAGCATAAATCCATGTGCTAGAGCACTGGCGGTGTAGAGGGTGAGCTTTGGGAAACCAAACCTCATACTAATTGGGGGGGCTGTGGGAGGTGGTCATCTCCTATCTGCCACATACAAATCTGACTTCAGGGAAGGAGGCCAAATCATAGTTACTGCAGCTTTTTTTTTTTTTCCCCCCTGGAGACAGGGTCTTGCTCTGTTGCCCAAGCTAGAGTACAGTGGCATGATCTCGGCTCACTGCAACTTCCACCTCCTGGACTCAAATGATCCTCTTGTCTCAGCCTCTCTAGTAGCTGGGACTACAGGCATACACCACCATACCCAACTAATTTTCAAATTTTTTGTAGAGGGGGGTTTTCACCATGTTGCCCTGGGCTGGTCTCGAACTCCTGAGCTCAAGCAGTCCGCTTACCTCGGCCTCCCAAGTGGTGGGATTACAGGTGTGAGCCACCGTACCCGGTCTTTTTTTTTTTTTTTTTTTGAGATAGTGTCCTGGTCTGTCACTCAGGCTGGATTCAGTGGCACAATCATAGCTCACTGTAACCTCGAACCCCTGGGCTCAAGCAATCCTTCTGCTTCAGTCTGCTGAGTAGTCAGAAGTACAGGCACAAACCCTCATGCCCTTTTTTGAGACGGAGTTTTGCTCTTGTCGCCCAGGCTGGAGTGCGGTGGTGCAATCTCGGCTTACTGCTACCTCCACCTCCTGGGTTCAGGCAGTTCTCCTGCCTCAGTCTCCCGAGTAGCTGGGACCTCAGGTGATCCACCTGCCTCAGCCTCCCAAAATGCTGGGATTACAGGCGTGAGCCACCGTGCTGGGCAGCCTTATTTTTTATAGAAATGGGCTCTTGTGTTCACCAGGCTGGTCTTGACCTCCTGGGCTCAAGTGATCCTCCTGTGTTGGTTTTCCAAAGTGGTGAGATTACAGGTGTGACCCACCATGCCTGGCCTGGTTTTTTGTTTGTGTTTGTCTTTGTTTGTTTTTTAGACAGTCTCCCTCTGTCTCCCAGGCTGGAGTGCAGTGGCATGATCTCAGCTCACCGCAACCTCCGCCTCCCGAGTTCACGCCATTCTTCAGTCTCAGCCTCCCAAGTAACTGGGACTATAGGCGCCCGCCACCACGCCTGGCTAATTTTTTGTATTTTTAGTGGAGACGGGGTTTCACCGTGTTAGCCAGGATGGTCTCGATCTGCTGACCTCGTGATCTGCCCACCTCGGCCTCCCAAAGTGCTGGGATTACAGGCTTGAGCCACCGCGCCTGGCCCTCTTTGTTTTTAAGTAGTTAAGCAATCAGGAAAACATTTCATTATCCTTGAAATTTAATAGGGAGGAAAATGTAATTTGCATAATGCCTCTCCTGCACTATGAAACCTGTGCTGCTTTCTTCACTTGATCAGCTCTTCCACTGCAGTGGCTTCTCTGGTTTGCTCTAAATGCATCACAGCAGTTGAAAGTATCACTCTCCCGTATGAGATAGGTTTAAATGGTAGCTTCCTCAAATTCTGGTTTGGAGAGCTTTGTTCTCTATGAGGCCACTCCCAAAAGCAGTCCTGGCCTGTCTCTTCGGGGTCATTGAATGGGGTGCTGCTTAGAGACTCTACAACAGCCTGACTTCTAGAGTCAGCAGTAGCAATCATAAGCTGAAAACCCAGAGTGTTTGTGTTGGTATTTCATGGCTGAGGGTAGAGTCTGAGGAGAAGTGTTGTTTGAAATAATCCAAATTTCTCTGCTTATGTCCATTATGTTATCAAAACCAGAGATGACTTACAGAGCTTTACACACAGACATGCCTATAAGTGGGAGGATGAGAGTGATAGGTGGGCAAGGGGCTGTGAGAGGGGCTAATTAGCCTTCATATATCCTAATCCCCCCTGTTTTTGTATCTCATGGTCACCCCTGTAGACCGGACAGGAACATGAGCTTATCGAGAGTATGCCCCTGTTGGAATGGTTTGCTAACAACTATAAAAAATTTGGAGCTACGTTGGAAATTGTCACAGATAAATCACAAGAAGGGTCTCAGTTTGTGAAAGGATTTGGTGGAATTGGAGGTGAGTAGCAAATCAGCAAACCAAACTTAAAACCAGGGTCTCAAGCCAAGGTCACTCCTGGCTAGCCCTGCTTCAGGCGAGGTGCTCATTATCTGCTGAGATAGGTGATTGACGCAGCAGGTGCAGGTTCCTAATTTGGACCCATGTTTATTATTGCCTCTTTGTTTTCTGTAATTCTGTAAGAGAATGGGGCTTCCCTTATTAGAGTGACCAGCCCCCTACACACATGCCCATTCCGTGAACACAGGTAATTTACCTTTTGGTTTGTTTCCCCAGGTATCTTGCGGTACCGAGTAGATTTCCAGGGAATGGAATACCAAGGAGGAGACGATGAATTTTTTGACCTTGATGACTACTAGGTAGTCGACATGGGTCCGGCAAAATGTGCCTCACCCTCCAGCATCCAACCCAAGGAGCATACCCATGGTGGAATCCAAACAGATCCCTGCCTTACAATTGGAACATTTCCAGAACTTAATCCATGAGCATTGGATATTGAAAAGAAAACCGAAACAAAACCAGACCCAGCCCTACACTTTGGTTTGTCATGGTGACAGCGCAGCAGCCTACAACTAAGTTCCTAAATGCCACTTTGGACTAATTTAAAAAAGAATCCCAGTTTTTACTTTTACTCGATGGTGAAATTGGTTGCTCTTGTATTTTATGAAAAAAATGATTTTTTTAACCTTCATACATAGAAGCAAAAATACTTTAACTGCTGTAAACCTTCAAAAGTTAATAGAAGTGAGATCATACTGGTTTGTTTCTTATTTTGATTGGAGAAAAATTAAATTGCTGCATTTCGCAGTGACCCATTTACATGGCATTCTCAGCTTAGACTGCATAAGAAGAAATATATGTGGTGAAATGTTGGAACCATTTCTCTCTTGGTCTCTGTTTAATGTTGAAAGGGTGAGCTAATAGGAGGCACTTTCAACTTCACTCCCTCACGCTACCCCGTCCCCTCCAGACTGGCAGTTTCAAGGATGCAAATTGCATTGCAAAATCAAACTGACTCATGAAGCATTTGGGCCAGTGCACTGTTTACTTCCATCTGTTTGCAGACACATTTGTGCCCGGCGTTTGGGAGCCCTTTGTATCAGTGTTCTGATGGGGGTCCCTATAACCTTAACCTACTCGAAACCAGTTTGGGATGGATATGATGGGGCTTCTGTGCTATTGCTGGGATTGGGAGAAATAAAACATGCAATTTAAGTGGAAGCGAAGAAATTTAAAGAGGATTTTATTTTGCTTGGGTCAATCCTTGTTAAAAGGGAGGTGGATGTGTTTTCCTTGTGTTGGATGGCATGAGATTATGTGAATGTTTTGATTTATTAAAATGAACTGCAAGGTTTTTCACAGGAACGACAGACATGTATGACTGCATGTAATTGTAAACTCCTGACCTCCTGGTGGGGTTGGAGCATCTGTTTCAAATGTGGGACTTCCAAGCACCTCTCACATGAGAAATGAGGGGCGGGTGGGAAGGGATGGGACACAGCTTCTGGCACCATGGATTTAAGACCATGTTGGATCCAAAAGTTGGCCTGAAACCCTGAAGCTTATGCGTCACAGCTGGGCTGTAAGTCAGACTTGAACCCAGCTGACATGCAGGGTCATGGCGTGCCCGAGGTGGTGACAGTTGAACAAAGTGTATAGTATGTGCCCAGTGGTAGCAATGGAAAAAAGTATACCAAACAGACTTTGAAGGACCAAAGGTTTTAAAAGTCAATTGGTATCACCTCCACACTGACTATAGGGTAGTGGGGTGCATTTGGTTTTCAAATTGGGTACTTTTAACACTTTAGTGCCTGACTGCTGTTCTTTACTGACTTGATTCAGTCACTCGTAGCTTTATTGGTCTGAACCAGCTCCTTGTTCCCAGGTTACAGACCTGCCTATCGTTCCAATAATCCTGTTTCACTTGAATGAAGGGAGTATGTCTTAAATGTAAAGTTTCTGGTTCTCACACTGTACTCTGAGGTCCAAATACTGTCTGTCAATGTGTAACCTGATGTCTCAACCCCCAGTGAGAAGAGTCCATTATTTGGTGTTCACCAGCGTGGGAGACTTCACCGGAACAGGCTTTTTTGCTTTGGGCTCTGCTATTTGTTTGCAGAACACCCAAGAGCGAGCAAACATGCTCTCTTCACAGCAGTACCTGAGGGTTTCGCCATTGTAAATGGGTCTGATGTGATAGGACAAGACCAGAGAAATTGGATGTAAATTTACATTTTTGAATATGCTTGTTGTTTCACATGATACATTTAGGGTATGCAGCTCCTTTTGTAGTTTTTATTTTTACTATTTAAGTTTGGAAATGATGCCAAATTTTTGTATTTCTTTAATCAATGTGTTCTCTTCGGTGATATATATTGCATTATATATTGATGTGTGTATCAATATATACTGATATGTATTACACATACACATACAAACACATAAATAAGAGGGGGTGAAAACCGTAGCCTTTGCATTCTCTATAGCCTCTGCAGAGAGATCCTAAGCAGCAAAATCTTGGTGTTGTGATGTACAGAAATGGAGAAGAGTATTAAACCATATTTAAGAATATACTTTGTGTGCTTGAGATTTTTTAGGACTGGTCTAGAAAGGCCTGAACTGTGGAGACAGTTCTCCAAGGCATACCTCAGATTAGTCATGCCCAGTAGCGTTTCAGCCTTGGATTTGAGTTGTGTTTACTACATTTGTCTATGGAAAGGTATATGCAAAGTTTTTCTGAGGTCACAATCCCAGAGTTATGGTAGAGGAAGAAGGTTCAGGTTGCTGGGGCCACACTAATTTGTATTCTCCCCCATTCTACATGCATGCCAAAGGGAATCTTGCTTCCTTTTTTTTTTTTTTTTTTTTTGTTTAAGGTATGTTAAGTGTATTATTCCATAACCCAGCATCCCATGGAAGTACCCAATTTTACAGGTGATGAAACAGAACAAAAGAAGGTTAAGTAGCAGCTCTTTAGTGATAACACCAAAATTTTATCCCAGGCCTTATTCCAAAGTTATCTCTGTATCTGTCTTTGAGTCCTATAATAGAATGGTCCAGATGGAATAGCAAAAACTAGGCCTGGGCCCTCTCCCTCCCACGCTCCTTCATCTTACATACCTTACACTGGGTAGGAGAGTAGTAGCCCATCCAAGAGCAGGTGCTGGTCCAGTAGAGCAGGGCTCCTAGGCCAGGTTCAGAGCAGAAGAGGATTTGTTTTTTTTTTTTTCCCCCAAGGTTGAGGTGCTTAGAGAGCCTCTTTGGTAGTTTAGGAAGCCTAGTTGGGGAGCCAAGGTGGTGCATGGTTTGCTTTCTCTAGGTTTGAGAAAACTGTTTTAAATAAAATTGACCAGTAATGGCACTTGGCATAGTTTTCACCCATTTTCTCACCTGATCTAGATGATAGCCCTGACAACGAAACTCAATTACCAGCTGGGAAGGGGCGAACATGCCTGTGCTGGTGGAAGTGTAATTTTCCCTCCTAATGCATGTCTAGGTGCTGTTCTTGAAGACAAAATTGTTGGAAGGCAGCACAGTGGTGCAGGATGTATGGGCTGTGGTGCTTGCCTGTCTGGGCCTGCAGCACTTGCCATCTTTTGTTCTCTGACTCCAAGACGCATGCCATGACACTCCCAGACAGCCACGGTGGATTCAGGGCTGAGCGCCAAGGTGGAATTTAAGCCTCATGCCAGCTTCTCCTTTGTTGCCAACTTGAGTGAATGCCAGCTGGGATTCCTGCCTGCCAAGTCCAGTCCTGATGGGACTGGGTCTCAGGGGACCTGGGAACTGAACAGCCAAGTGGTGTGGGAGCATCCAATTAGAGCTAGGCAAGCAGGGCACAGTTGCTTGTTTTGTGGCAGTTTGGGTGCTGCAAGTTGCTGAGGATGTGGCTGAATAACAGGAACTAGAAATACAGGTGAAAACAATTCACCACCTCCAGGGTTCTCTGTAAATCAAGTCTAAAACCCTGTCTGGTGAATTCAATTTCAGATACAGCCATCTCCAGGAGTCCTTCCCTGAAACTGGCAGGTTTACCTGGGGCTTAGCTAAGAGCCCAGAACCAAACAAGGGAGTTAAGCTCTGGTTCTGCCAGGCACCGTGGCTCATGCTTGTAAACCCAACACTTTGGGAGGCCAAGGCAGGTGGATCACCCGAGATCAGGAGTTCAAGACCAGCCTGACCAACATGGTGAAACCGTGACTCTACTGAAATTAGCTGGACAGGTGGCGGGTGACTGTAATCCCAGCTACTCAGGAGGCTGAGGCACAAGGATTGCTTGAACCTGGGAGGTGGAGGCTGTAGAGACGAGATAGCACTACTGCACTCCAGCCTGGGCGACAACGAGACTGTCTCAAAAAAAAAAAAAAAAAAGCTCTGGCCCTGTCTCTGCTCTTAACTGGGTTTGTGACTTCACAGTATCAGACAGTCCCTGAATCTGAAGTGCCGTGCTCGCCAGCTTCCCGGGAAGCTATCAGGAGAGTGCAGTAGGAAGCAGGATCTCTGAGGTCTGAGGTAGAAATCCTGGCTCCACTTGAGAGGCTGGCAAATTATTCCATGTCTTTGAGTAACAGTTTCACCACCTGTAATAAGGATTAAATGGAGTAAGGCACATGAAAGCACTTAGCAAGGACTGGAATGGCAGCTACTCGTGGTTCCTACACTCCCAACCTTGGTCCTCTGGAAGTGGCCAGGGAAAGTGTGCTGGTGACCACAAGGTGGTGCTATAGAGTTAAGGAAGCTGACGAAGAAATTTGCTTCATCTGAAGTAGGGGGGATTTCTGACAAGCATTAAGAGGTGCCTGGGACAGCTTGCTTTGCCCTTAAATTTTGGGAAAGTGGAGAGGGCAGTTTAACAAAGGAGTAGGGATGAGTGAACGGAGAGGAGAGCCCAGGAGTCTCAGTCCAGCTCTGCCCAGTTTTCTTACTCCTCATTCTGGGCTTTGAGCTATCCGTCTGTGAAGTAACTATAGTCACTGACATTTGTTGAACAGTTATGTAATCCTTAGAAAAACGTAGTGAGGGAGATGCTGTTTATATCTTCCCATCCACGTTCTACTAAGTGGCAAAATCTGGGACTCAAAGTCAGGTCTGTTTGGTTCCAAAGCCAGTGCAAATGCAGGTCATCCCTACAGAGTGAAGTAAAACAGCATGAAGAAGGGCTTCCTGGGGGGCCCTTGGCCCCAAGTAGGTGAGCAAGGAAGTGATGAGAAGGCAAAGCTGTACCTGGGAATGTCAAGCCCATTCTCAGAAAGGACTAGAGTCTCTTTTTTTTTTTTTTTTTTTTGAGACGGAGTCTCGCTCTGTGGCCCGGACTGGAGCGCAGTGGCCGGATCTCAGCTCACTGCAAGCTCCGCCTCCCGGGTTTACACCATTCTCCTGCCTCAGCCTCCCGAGTAGCTGGGACTACAGGCGCCCGCCACCGCGCCCAGCTAGTTTTTTGTATTTTTTAGTAGAAATGGGGTTTCACCGTGTTCGCCAGGATGGTCTCAATCTCCTGACTTCGTGATCTGCCCGTCTCGACCTCCCAAAGTGCTGGGATTACAGGCTTGAGCCACCGCGCCCGGCCAGGACTAGAGTCTCTTTCGACTGTAGTCCTTAGTGTACGGCCACACCTTTATATAGCTTTTCTCTACAGTACCCAATACTTAGACTTCTTAAGGAATTATCATTTTAGCACTTTTTTTTTTTTAAATTGAGACAGGGTCTCACCCTGTCACCCAGGCTGGAAGGCAGTGGTGCAATCTTGGCTCACTGGAGCCTCAACCTCCCAGGATCAAACAATCCTCCCACCTCAGTCTCCTGAGTAGCTGGGACTACAGGCACACGCGGCCACACCTAATTTGTGGGGTTTTTGTTGTTGTTGTTGTTGTTGTTTTTGTAGAGATGAGGTTTCGCCATGTTGCCCAGGCTGGACTTTTTTTTGAGACGGAGTCTTGCTTTGTCGCCCAAACTGGAGTGGAGTGGCACGATCTCGGCTCACTGCAAACTCTGCCTCCCAGGTTTATACCATTCTCCTGCCTCAGCCTCCTGAGTAGCTGGGACCACAGGCGCCCGCCACCATGCCTGGCTAATTTTTTGTATTTTTTTTTAGGAGAAGCGGGGTTTCGCTGTGTTAGCCAGGATGGTCTTGATCTCCCAACCTCGTAATCCGCCTGCCTCAGCCTCCCAAAGTGCTGGGATTACAGGCGTGAGCCACTGCACCGGCCTGTTCTTGAACTCCTGATCTCAAGTGATCAGCCTGCCTCAGCCTCCCAAAGTGTTGGGATTCCAGGTGTGTGCCACTGTGCGGGGCTCCTTAATTTTAGCACTAGGAAGGGTCTTGCACCTTACCTATTCCAGTCCCCTCAATGAAGACAAAAGAAAACTGAGGTCAGAGAGCAACACAGTGACCTGTCAGGCTCATGCAGCAAATTAGTAGAGCCGACATGAACACTTGCTGCAACTCCAGATTCAGTGCTCTTAATAGCTGGATGATCTTCTTATTCTTCATCCAGGCCTTGTTCTCTCCAATGTTATAAATGAGAGAAGGGACAATTGGAGGGAGCACATGGCCTGAAACCAAAGAGCTAGGAGAGGAAAGGTGGCCAACATCCAGATGGAGTTATGAAAGCTGTTTGAAGTCACTTCCCTGTGAGTCAAGGTTGGCTTGGGTGTGTAGATCAACTTGCTTCTCCAGCCCCCGGGCTTCCAAATTAGCCCCATCTAGCTCTCCCTGACTGCCACAGACTTCCAGCTCCTCCCACTTGGCTGAGATACTATACCTAGCCCCTTCTGCTTGCCTTTTCATCCCCGCCCAAAGGAAAGCTAGAGGGCAAACCCGTTTCCAAGGAAGCCAAGAGAATAAGGAAGGAGGGTGGAAATTTGAGAGAAAGGCTCCAAGCAGGAATGGCAAGGATCTTCTGAGAGGCAAAGATGCAGAGATATTCCCATTCCTGGGAGGCATGAGGAGAAATCAGGGCTTGATGATGCCAGGACGCTCTGCCCCATGTTATATGACTGTCCAGACCCAAAGACATGCCCAGCCTAGGCTCCCTGGTGGGGAAAGGGGAGGCAAGATGAACCAGCTGGGGTGGGCCTGGAGGGCCTGCATAGGGGGGCTCTTTGTAATAAGGCAGGATGTCGCTTGGGAGAGAGTTGCTTCTCCAGATAAAGACGAATTCCTGTGCTCAGGGCTAGAGGCCCTTCCTAGCACCCGTCGGGCTCTGGTTCTGAAAGGTAACATGGAAGGAGTTCTCCCCTATGGAAGGAGTGCTACCCCAGTCTCCTCCAGCCTTCTCCACAGATGCACTCCACTGCTGCCTCTATTCCTTAAATGAGACTTGGGTTAAGTCAGTCTCATTCCTTGACTCAGCAAGCATTTAGACATGTCCTAGGTCCTGCGTGAGATTCAGTGGCGAACAGTGGAGGTGCACACCCTGCCCTTCGGTGTTGAAGGTTCAGCAGTGGAGACTCTGAACAAGACTCTGAACAGGGAATGGCAATGAAGAGCGGGGAATGTTAAAGGACAAGGGGAGTGCAGGGTGGCTCCTTCCTCCTCTGGGGGTGCTAGGTCTATGTTGCGACCTGGATTAGCTGGAGAGATGAGAGGGTAAGTTTGGAGAGGCACGTGGATCAGTCCTGACTGGATCCAAAGGCCAGGAAGACATTCCGATTTCAGGACACAGTGTTTTCTTTTTTTTCTTTCTTTTTTTTTTAAATTTTTTTTTTATTTGAGACGGAGTCTCACTCTGTCGCCAGGCTGGAGTGCAATGGCATGCTCTATGCTCACTGCAACCTCCACCTCCTAGGTTCAAGCGATTCTCCTGCCTCAACCTCCCAAGTAGCTGGGACTACAGGTGTGCGCCACCATGCCTGGCTAATTTTTTAGTGGAGACGGGGTTTCACCATGTTGGCCAGGATGGTCTCCATCTCCTAACCTCATGATCCGCCTGCCTTGGCCTCCCAAAGTGCTGAGATTACAGGCGTGAGCCACTGCACCCGGCTAAGACACTGGTTTTTTCATCCTGCTATCATTTCTGTGGTTTGTTTATTAACAGCTTTATTGAGGTATAATTTATAAACTATAAAATTAACCCACTGTAGGTATAGTTTGGCTATTATTTTTAAAAGTAAATGTGTGTAGGCCAGGCCTACACGCCTGGCCTCACGCCTGTAATCCCAGCAGTTTGGGAGGCTGAGGCAGGCAGATCACTTGAAGCCGGAAGTTCAAGACCAGCCTGGCCATCATGGTGAAACCCCGTCTCTACTAAAAATACAAAAATTAGCTGAGTGTGGTGGTGTAGGCCTGTAGCCCCAGCTACTCCGGAGGCTGAGGCAAGAGAATATCTTGATCCCGGAAGGTGGAGGCTGCAGTGAGCCAAGATCCTGCCACTGCACTCCAGCCTGGGTGACAGTGAGACTCTGTCTCAAAAAAAAAAAAAAGTAAAAGTAAATGTGTATAGTTATGTAAACATCCCACAACTCACAACTCAATGTTCAGCATCCCAAAAAGATTATTTGTGCTCTTTTGCAGTCAATCTCTGTTTCCACATGCAACCTGGGCAACTGCTGCTGATCAATCTACTTGCTTTGTTTTTTTTTTTTTTTTTTTTGGAGACAGAGTCTCACTCTGTCGCCCAGGCTGGAGTGCAGTGGCGCGATCTCAGCTCACTGCAACCTCTGCCTCCCAGGTTCAAGCAATTCTTATGCCTTAGCCTCCTGAGTAGCTGGGACTACAGGTGCCTGCCACCACACCCAGCTAATTTTGCTATTTTTAGTAGACACAAGGTTTCACCATATTGGCCAGGCTGGTCTCAAACTCCTGGCCTCACGTCATCTGCCCACCTCGACCTCCCAGAGTGCTGGGATTGTAGGCATTAGCCACCATGTCCAGCTGCTACAGATCTGCTTTCTACCTCTACAGTTCTGGCCTTCCTAGAAATTTTTATATTAATGGAAAAGCACAACATGTAGTCTTTTATGTGAAGCTTCTTTCATTTAGATAAATTTTTGAGATACACCTATCTTTCTTTTTTTTTTTGAGATGGAGTCTCACTCTGTCACCTAGGCTGGAGTGCAGTGGCTCATTAACAGCTCAATAACAGCCTTGATCTCCTGAGCTCAAGTGATCCTCTACCCTCAGCCTCCCAAGTAGCTGGGATTACACCATCATGTCGGGCCATTTTTTTGTAGATATATTTTTGTACAGAGATGGGGTCTCCTTATGCTGCCCAGGCTGGTCTTGAACTAGCTCTAAGTGATCTTCCCGCCTCAGCCTCTGAAAGTGCCGGGATTACAGGTATGAGTCACCATGCCCAGCCTGTTGCATGTTCATTTTTATTGTTGAGTAGTATGATACACGAAGAAATACATATACAAGTCTTTGCTCCACCTCTTTCCTGGCATGTGGCTCCTAAAACCCATGGAATCTCCAGAGTGATGAGAGTGTCTTTTCTATGCTGATAAGATTACTGATGGGCCGGGCGCGGTGGCTCAAGCCTGTAATCCCAGCACTTTGGGAGGCCGAGACGGGCGGATCACGAGGTCAGGAGATCGAGACCACCCTGGCTAACACGGTGAAACCCCGTCTCTACTAAAAAAAATACAAAAATCTAGCCGGGCGAGGTGGCGGGCGCCTGTAGTCCCAGCTACTCGGGAGGCTGAGGCAGGAGAATGGCGTGAACCCAGGAGGCGGAGCTTGCAGTGAGCTGAGATCCGGCCACTGCACTCCAGCCTGAGCGACAGAGCGAGACTCCGTCTCAAAAATAATAAAAATTAAAAAAAAAAAAAAAGATTACTGATGACTGGGGACCCCTAGGTAGCTTCAGGATGGGGACTGGTCACCAGAAAGACCAGAACATGATCAGAGAGTAGAACTTTTGGGCCAGGCGCAGTGGCTCACACCTGTAATCCCAGCACTTTGGGAGGCCAAGGCGGGCAGATCATTTGAGGTTAGGAGTTTGAGACCAGCCTGACTAACATGGTGAAATCCCGTCTCTACTAAAAATACAAAAAACATTAGCTGAGTGTGATGGCATATGCCTGTAATCCCAGCTATTCAGGAGGCTGAGGCAGGAGAATCGCTTGAACCCAGGAGGCGGAGGTTGCAGTGAGTCAAGATTGCTCCACCGCACTCCAGCCTGGGCAACAGAGCTAGACCTATCTCAAAAAAAAAAAAAAAAAAAAAGGTGGAGCTTTCAGCACCTGCCTCCCACCTCCAGAGAGGGGAGAGGGGCTGGAGGTTGAATTAATCACTGATGGCCAATGATTTCATCAATCATCCCTATATAATGAGACCTCCATAAAACCCCCTAAATGACACAGTTCAGGAAGCTTCCAGGTTGGTGAACACATTGAAGTGCTGGGAGGGTAGCATGCCCAGAGAGAGGATGAAAGTTCTGCACCCATACCTTGCCCTATGCATCTGTTCTGTTGACTGTCCCTGAGTTGTATCCTTTATAATAACCTACCATAATGTGTAGATTTTTCCTGAGTTCTGTGAAGTGTTCTAGCAAATTATCAAACTTGAAGAGGGGGTGATGGGAACCCCTTATAGCCAGTTAGTAAGAAGTACAGGTGGTAACTTGTGACTGGCATCTGATATTGGGGCAGTCTTATGGAATTGAACCCTTAATCTGTGGGGTCTGCTAACTTAGGGTAGTTAGTGTCAGAATTGAGTTGAATTGTAGGACACCCAGTTGTGTCTGGAGAGTTGGACAATTAGTTGATGTGGGAACAAAACTCCACACATTTGGTGTCGGAAGTGTTGTGGGTAAAACAGCACAAAAGTAGTATTCCATTGTATGAATATACCACATTTTGTTTATCTCTTCCACTGGTGGATATTTGGACGGTGTCCAGTTTTTAGCTGTTTGAATAATGCTGCTATGAACATTCACGTACTGGTCTTTATGTGAATATATGTTTGTTGTTTCTCGTGGGTTGATATTGTGTAT
This sequence comes from Theropithecus gelada, assembly GCF_003255815.1. NCBI lineage: Eukaryota > Metazoa > Chordata > Mammalia > Primates > Cercopithecidae > Theropithecus > Theropithecus gelada. The sequence goes on along the minus strand of NC_037673.1, from coordinate 134,891,628 downwards.
CTTTGGAGAAATGTCTATTCAACTCCTTTGCCCATCTTGAATTGGTTTATCTTGTTGAGTTATAACAGTTCTTTATATTCTAGATACCAAACCCTTATGAGATATATTATTTGCAAGTATTTTTACTTTCTTGATAATGTCTTCTGATGCACAAAACTAATTTTGGTGAAGTTCAATTTATCTATTTTTCTGTTGTTGCCATATCTAAGAATCCTTTGCCAAATCCAAGGTCGTTATTTACCCATGTTTTCTTCTCTTAAGAGTTTTAGCCCAGGCACAGTGGCTTCTGCCTGTAATCCCAGCACGTTGGTATGCCAAAGCAGGAAGATGGCTTGAAGCCAGGAGTTCAAGGCCAGCCTGGGCAACATAGCAAGACCTCATCTCTACAAAAAATTTAAAAATTACCTGAGTGTGGTGGTGCATACCTGTAGTCATAGCCACTTGGGAGGCTGACGCAGGAGGATCACTTGAGCCCAGGAGTTTGAGGTTGCAATAAGCTATGACTGTGCCATCTCACTCCAGCATGGATGACAGAGCAAGACCCTATCTGTTATATGTCATTGGCCCATTTTTAGTTAGTTTTTGCACATGGTATAAGGTCGGGGGTCTGACTTCATACTTCTGCATATGAATATCTAATTGTTGTAGGGCTGGGCATTGTGGCTCACACCTGTAATCCCAACACATTGAGAGCCCAAGGCAGAAGGATCACTTGAGCCCAGGAGTTCAAGACCAGCCTGGACAACATAGGGGGACCCCATCCATACAAAAAAGTGAGCTGGACATGGTGGCACTCACCTGTGGTCCCAGCTACTGGGGAGGCTGTCGTGGGAAGATCACTTAAACTTAGGAAGCCAAGTCTGCAGTGAGCCATGGTGCTGCCACTGCACTCCAGCCTGAGTGACAGAGCAAGACCCTGTCTCAAAAAGAAAAAAAAAGGTGTGCAAGCACCATTTTGTTGATGAAACGATTATTTTCCCCATTTAATGCTCTTTGCTCCCTTGGAGAAAATCAGTCGGCCATAGGTATATGGGATTATTTCTGAACTCTGAACTCTCTGAATTACTTCTGAACTCAGAAATAATCTCATATACCTATGGCCAACTGGGTATGGTATAATAATCCCATATGCAACTGATATAGATATACAGGTTTATATTTCTAACTTTATTATGCCAGTACCACATTGTTTTAATTTATGTTACTTTGTAGTATGTTTGTTTGTTTAATCTTTTTTTGAGACAGAGTCTCTTTCTGTTGTCCAGGCTGGTGTACAGTGGCAGGATTATGGCTCACTGCATCCTCTACCTACTGGGCTCAAGCAAACCTCCCACCTCAGCCTCCTGAGTAGCCTGTACTATAGGTGTGTGCTACCCAGATAATTTTGTTTTAAATTTTTTTTTTTTTTTTTTTTTTTGAGACGGAGTCTCGCTCTGTCGCCCAGGCTGGAGTGCAGTGGCACAATCTCTGTTCACTGCAAGCTCCGCCTCCCGCGTTCACACCATTCTCCTGCTTCAGCCTCCCGAGTAGCTGGGACTACAGGCGCCTGCCACCACGCCTGGCTTATTTTTTGTATTTTTAGTAGAGACGGGGTTTCACCATGGTCTCGATCTTCTGACCTTGTGATCCGCCTGCCTCAGCCTCCCAAAGTGCTGGGATTACAGGCGTGAGCCACTGCGCCCGGCCTGTTTTAATTTTTAATAGAGATGGGGTCTTGCTGTTGCTCAGACTGGTCTTGAACTCCTGGGCTCAAGTGATCCTCCTGCCTTGGACCCAGGAAACACCAGGATTACAGGCATGAACCATCATGCCCCACCAACTTCTAATATTAAACATTAAAATAAATGTGAAGCTCAGTGCAGTGGCTTGTGCCTGTAATCCCAGCACTTTGGAAGGCAGAGGCAGGCAGATTGCTTGAGGTCAGGAGTTCAAGACCAGCCTGGCCAACATGAAAAGCCCTTTCTCTACAAAAATACAAAAAGTAGTCAAGCGTGGTGGCACACACCTATAATCCCAGAAGCTGAGGCAGGAGAATCTCTTGAACCTGGGAAGGGGAGGTTGCAGTGAGCTGAGACCACATCTGCGCTCCAGCCTGGGTGACCGAGCGAGACTCTGTCTCAAAATGAGATATATGTGAGCTGGCCGGGCGCGGTGGCTCATGCCTGTAATCCAAGCACTTTGGGAGGCCGAGGCGGGCAGATCACAAGGTCAAGAGATCGAGACCATCCTGCCCAACATGGTGAAACCCCGTCTCTATTAAAAATACAAAAAATTAGGCCGGGCGCGGTGGCTCACACCTGTAATCCCAGCACTTTGGGAGGCCGAGGCGGGCAGATCACCAGCTCAGGAGATCGAGACCATCCTGGCGAACACGGTGAAACCCCGTCTCTACTAAAAATACAAAAAAATTAGCCAGGCGTGGTGGCGGGTACCTGTAGTCCCAGCTTCTAGGGAGGCTGAGGCAGGAGAATGGTGTGAACCCGGGAGGCGGCGGAGCTTGCAGTGAGCGGAGATCGCGCCACTGCACTCCAGCCTGGGCGACAGAGTGAGACTCTGTCTCAAAAAAAAAAAAAAATACAAATACAAAAAATTAGCTGGGCGTGGTGGTGGGCGCCTGTAGTCCCAGCTACTCAGGAGGCTAAGGCAGGAGAATGGTGTTAACCCGGGAGGCGGAGCTTGCAGTGAGCCGAGATCACACCACTGCACTCCAGCCTGGGGGACAGAGCAAGACTCTGTCTCAATAAATAGATAAATAAAATAAATGTTAGCTATGCACACATTTAAGAAAGATCATAAGAGGCCGGGCGCGGTGGCTCAAGCCTGTAATCCCAGCACTTTGGGAGGCCGAGGCGGGCGGATCACGAGGTCAGGAGATCGAGACCATCCTGGCTAACATGGTGAAACCCCGTCTCTACTAAAAATACAAAAAACTAGCCGGGCGTGGTGGCGGGCGCCTGTAGTCCCAGCTACTCGGAGGCTGAGGCAGGAGAATGGCGTGAACCTGGGAGGCGGAGCTTGCAGTGAGCCGAGATCGCGCCACTGCACTCCAGCCTGGGTGACACAGCGCGAGACTCCGTCTCAAAAAAAAAAAAAAAAAAAAAAAAACTAAGACTCTAAAATACATACTTTATTTTTCCCATTTATTTGCTTTTGGGTTTCAGGAAATTGTGAGCACCAGCTCTAGAAACTTACTAGGATTTATCAGCCAAAACTCTGATCTCTTTTAATCAGTTCTGTGAGGCAAGACTCCAAGGTAGGGTCAGAACTCAATAAAGGCTCCAAAAAGGGTGTCTCTGCGGCTGGTCGCAGTGGCTCACGCCTGTAATCCCAGCACTTTGGGAGGCCAAGGCAGGCAGATCATGAGGTCAGGAGATCGAGACCATCCTGGCTAACACGGTGAAACCCCGTCTCTACTAAAAATACAAAAAACTAGCCGGGCGTGGTGGCGGGCGCCTGTAGTCCCAGCTACTCGGAGGCTGAGGCAGGAGAATGGCGTGAACCTGGGAGGCGGAGCTTGCAGTGAGCCGAGATCGCGCCACTGCACTCCAGCCTGGGTGACACAGCGCGAGACTCCGTCTCAAAAAAAAAAAAAAAAAAAAAAAAAAAAAAGAAAGATCATAAGAACAAGGATTGGCCAGGCGTGGTGGCTTATGCCTGTAATCCCAGCATTTTGGGAGGCCAAGGCAGATGGATCACCTGAGGTCGGGAGTTCGAGTCCAGCCTGACCAACATGGAGAAACCCCGTTTCTACTAAAAATATAAAATTAGCTGGGCATGGTGGTGCATGCCTGTAATCCCAGCTACTTGGGAGGCTGAGGCAGAAGAATTGCTTGAACCTGGGAGGCGTAGGTTGCAGTGAGCCAAGATCACGCCATTGCACTCCAGCCTGGGCAACAAGAGCGAAACTGTCTCAAAAAAAAAAAAAAAAAAAAAAAAAAACAAGGATTATTTACTCAATTTTTGGTGAATCAGGGAGGTTGTGGTGGTGGGTTAAATGAAGGAATAAATGTTTGCAAAACAAAAATTGTAAGGAGCACTTCCTACTACTTCACCTGCCTGAGTTCAAAAACAATCACAAATATGGAAGGCTTGCTGAGCACTTTCATGTGGCACTGTTTATCATTGTGCATCATATGATTACTGGATATTTACAGATTTTTATTTGACAATAATTTGTATTCATTCATTCATTTTCCACCCCACTTCTTCCAGTTGCGGGTCTCAGGTGGCGGGAGCCCATCCCAGTAGCTCTCAGGGCACAAGGAAAACACCAGCCCTAGACAAGATGCCAGTCTATGGCAGGGCACACTTACAAACACACCCACACTTATTCATCCTGTGACCATTTAGACATGCTGATTCATCTAACGAGTACATCTTTGAGATGTGTAAGGAGACCAGAGTTCCCAGAGAAAGCCCATGCAGACATGGGGAGAACATACCAACTCCACCCAAACAACTCTGGCTGGAAACTGATTTTTTTTTCCATCAATGTTATAAGGAAAGGACATTGAATTGAATGAAACGACGTTATTTGAGGACCTGTAGTCAACAAGGCAGACAGTCCGTGTCAATAAAGAGTGCTCAATCTAGTGGCAAACCCAGCTAAAAAAAAAAAAAAAAAAAAAAATCCGTGGGCCGGGCACCATGGCTCACAAACCTGTAATCCCAGCACTTTGGGAGGCCGAGGTGGGAAGATCACCTGAGGTCAGGAGTTCTAGACCAGCTTGGCCAACATGGTGAAACCCTGTCTCTACTGAAAAAAAAAATTAAAAATTAGCCGGGTGTGGTAGCAGGCGCCTGTAATCCCAGCTACTTGGGAGGCTGAGGCAGGAGAATTGTTGAAACCAGGAGGCGGAGGTTTCAGTGAGCCAAGATGGTGCCACTGCACTCCAGCCTGGGCAACAAGAGTGAAACTCCATCTCAAACAAAAAAGCCCCGGTTTGGTGGTTAAAAGCACAGAGGGTTTTGTGAGGCAGGGAGACCAAAGTGGCACCCAATCCACTGGCAAGAGAAGGTTTGGTTTCTGTCTGGAAATCTCATTTTGTGGAGGAAGCAAGCACAGGAAAACAATGAGAAGAAAAATGCAGGAAATAACAGGCGGCTGTGGTATTATTGGGTGTCACATTGGCAGTTGTTGAAAGATTATCAGTCCCAGGCTCCAGTATTCCTAACAGGCCCGAAAGCCAGCCCCAGGACCACTAGAGCATAGGTCTTAAGGCAGGGAATAGCCCAGGACCCTTACTGTTTCATAGGGCTTTCAAAGAATCAAGGCCCTGGAAGGGCGCGGTGGCTCACGCCTGTAATCCTAACACTTTGAGAGGCCGAAGCGGGAGGATCACAAGGTCAGGAGTTCGAGAGCAACCTAGCCAACATGGTGAAACCCCTTCTGTACTAAAAATACAAAAAAATTTGCCGGGCATGGTGGCGCATTCTTGTAATCCCAGCTACTCGGGAGGCTGAGGCAGGAGAATTGCTTGAAATCTGGAGGCGGAAGTTGCAGTGAGCCAAGATGACGCCACTGCACTCCAGCCTGGGCAACAGAGCGAGACTCCGTCTCAAAAAAAAAAAGAATCAAGGCCCCTGCACCCTGAAGAGAATAAAAGTCCTACCCAAGCAGAGGCCTGGGGTTCCTGCAAATTCTGTAGCAGCCTACAGGAGCTCCCCTCACACCTTGCCCCTTGGCTAAGATTAATCGTAAATAGCTCACTGGTTTCCAGTCTGGGATCTCCCATCCCTGCAAGGAGCCCACCTCCTCACTCTGACCTGCCCTCCTCCTGGAGCAGGAAGGCGGGTGGCTGTCAGGGAGGGGAGGAGAGGGCAGGAAGCAGCACCACTGGGAGCCTGGCCTCTGTGGACTGCATTACCCACAATCCTAGAGCATAGCTCTGCAGAGAAGGCTGCTGGGGGCCTGCAGCCCTAAGTGGGAACAAGGCAAGAAGCATCCTAGGCTCTAAGTGTGCAACCCAGATTCTGAGACCCAGTTTTTTCCCCAAGCCTACCTCCTGGAGCTTTGAGATTCCATGCACCCATTCACAGGCATTCAGTCCAACTGGGGCTGTGGAGGCCCACAAGGCTCCTTAAGTTTTGGCTTTATTTGCAGCGTGTGTGTGTCGTGCCTGGAAACCTGTACGTGATTTTATTCTGGATCAAGCCCAGAGGCTGCTTGGCCCTAAAAGCTCGTTCTCTGACATATTCACCCACTCAGCCCCAAGCTCTGAGCTCTTGTTTCCCTGCCTTACCTGTGGCAGAACAATCACAGGCTCACAGGCTGGTCTAGCTGGCCACATGGGGACTTGCTTGTCTCCTTCCCAGCAGAAAGTTGGACTTTGTGACAGCTGTCCTGCTGGAACATGGGGGGAGGGGGCGCGGGAACTGCTGCTGGCTCCCTCTGTGCTGAGATCCAGTCCCTGTTTGGGACCTTTCTCATGGCAGACCAGATCAGGGTAACCACATGGCTGGACCAGGTTTGTTTCTGGAGGCGCTGTTGGGAGGGCCTGTAGGGGCTTGCTGGTTCTTCCAGTGGTGGATAAACCAGAGCTGTCAGGCTGAGCAGGAGAGGCCCTTCTGGGTGATGGGAGCACCCGGGGCAGTGCTCAGCCCCAACTCACTCCCGGTGTACACCTGCTGTGGCTCCCCTCACCCCACCCCTCCAGCTTTCTCCTAAAGAGTCAAACTACTTGTGGGGCTCATGAGCCTCAGACCACAGGGAGCCTTAGCAGATGGAGACGTTGGGGACCAGACCTAAAGTCAAAGATGCCTGTCCAAGGTGAAAAGGGACAGCGGCAGGCCTGAAACAGGATCATTCAGATAACGACACTTTGTTAAGATCCTATGATCCTAAATCAGCTCAGCAGAGGCTGGTGACCTATGGGTGGGGGTGGGAAGGATTTCCAGGAGATCAGAAGTCTGAACCAAGTAAAGGATGCATAGCAGTTCTTTCTGCCAGAATAGTGTGGGAAGGGCATTCCAGGCCGAGGGGGCAGCTCGGAGAAAGCCAGGGAGGTACGAGAAGCGCAAGCGTGCAGGAAGCGAGACGTCAGGGAAGACCCACTTGTCAACTGTCAGGGGAGAGCGGCCGGCGAGGCGCGGAGGCCTGTGTGGCTGGAGGTCCCGGGCTGGGGCCGCTGAACAACCGCCAGCAGGGCGTGTTGTGCTCCAGCTGGGGGAGAAAAGCGGGGCAAAATACGAAACTGGCGGGGGCCAGCGGGACCCCCAAGTCGGCCCGTTCCTCGCCTCCCGCGCCGGGCCAGGCCCCGCGTTCCCGTCCCTCCCGCCGCCGCCCCCTTCTTGGCAGCAGGTCCCCTGGCCGCGGGCTCCGGGGTTGGGCGGGCCCAGAGGACCGGGCTCCCAGCCCGCGGGCCGCCAGCCAGACGCGCCGGGAAGGAAGCGCCTTGTATGGGCCTGGGGCCGGGAGGAAGCGCCTTGTAGGGCTCGGGGAGGAAGTGCCATACATGGCGCGGGGCGGACGGGGGCGGGCCGGGGGCGGGAGCCCGCCCGGGATGGAGCCGTTTCCGCCGGGGCCTCCGCGGGCCCCGAGCCTCGCAGCCGCGGGCGGGGCGCAGGGGCTCCGGGATTCTGTGCGGCCTCGACGCCTGCGGGCTGGGCGGGAATTCCAGCAAGGCCGCGCGCGCTCTGTGGCCTTGGGTGCAACGCCTTTGTCTCTGAGCCTCGGGCCCTCTCCAGAGGCTGTGGTGAAACGAGAGGCTGCGGGGGAGGCCCGCGTGGCGGCTCCGGGCCCTCGCAGTTGCAGGCTGGAGGGGCGGTTTCCCAGATGCCGGCTGGACGTGCCTGTTTAGCCTCTTCCCAGCCGTCTCGGGCCGGGAAGCCTGTACGAAAGGCAGAAGGAGGAGCGGACGGCTTCGGGAGAGATCTTTCCAGAAGGAAATAGGGCATCCTGAATCTGGAGTTTTCCTTTCCAGTTCAGACATTGGGGTTCCAGCCCCAGGGTCTCCCCTTGCCAGTCGGGTGATGCTGGGACGGGTACTCACCTTCTCCTGAGCCTGTGTCCTCATCTCCTCCGTGAAATGGGAGTGAGAGTTCCTGCTGTGCAGGTTTGTGGAGATAATTAAATGAAATGGGGGCTGTGTCAAGTGCCTGACGTGGCGTAGGTGCTTTGGCAGTGCCAGCTCTTCAGTCCTCTGTGCCCTTTCCGTGTTCGGGAGTGAGGGCCATTCTCCCTGGAAGCCCTGCCCCTTGAGGGAGACCCTCCTCCTTAGGCATCTCTGGGGCCTCCTCGCCGAGACTGGGCCTTCTCCATAGGCATGCCTGTGGCCCCACTGCCCCAGTGACCTGCCATCCGTGCCTGCTGCCCTCCTCTATCTACCCCAGAGCATAGGTAACCTCCTAGACCATCCTGTGAAAGCAGAAAGAACCTGGAGAAGTCGAGATTCCCATCACAGCCAGAAACTGGTATCTAGGACACTGTCCCCTCCCACGCCTGCTGTCAGTACCACACCCACACATTTCACCAAGAGATGGATATCAATCTCAGAGAAGCATTTCCCAATCCTCGCTTGCTGGCCGTGCCCTGCCCTCATCAGTCCTGCCTGTACGGGAGTCCCACTGAAATCTAACCTGAATCCTCCTGTTCCATCCTGCTGAGCAGCAGTCCGCAGCCCCTGATAGATTCCAGGCAAGTTTGTGGACACACAATAGATGCATGTCACCCACGGCCTTGTTTCCTTTCATCCCTGTCAGGCAAGGAGGCTGTCGTTGGCATGGTAACCTTCCCTGTAAAAGTTGCAGCCCTCAAGGATGTTTTTCAATTCCAGCAGGGACACAGCTCCTTCCCCTCATTGTAGACTACGGGGTGACATGTAGCTGTGTCATTCTGGCCTCCCCCGGAACGGGGACATGGAGCTGGCAGCACAAAAGGATGGGTTCGTGGAGGGCAGCAAAAGGCTTAAGGGAGATGCCAATTGGATCTCTGAGGAACAGGTTCCTTCTGTCCTATGTGCTGATCCTCTGCCACCCAGAGAAACCAGTTCTGAGGCCCAGAATATTTTGGGAGACTCTTGGGATCTCATGGCAAAGGATAAACACATATCTTCGCTAGAACCAGGCCCCTGACAAATGGCATGAGGCCCAGGGCTTAATTCCCTAGAATAAGCTGATAAATCATAAAACCTCCAAAATCCAGCGATTTCCTTTCTCTTCAGTTCCTCTGTGGAATAAATGAATATTTATTAGCCATCTCCCATGTCCCAGCTTCCCATACATCGTTTCAACTAATTCTCCGCACAGTTCCTATGAGGGACGTATTACAACATTCATTTTACAAATAGGGAAACTAAAATTTGGGGAAAGAGCTCAAGCAACTTGACCAAAAATTGCACAGCCGTGGAGTGGCAGCACCAGGGTTGGGACCCTGTTCTTCAGAGCCCAGCCCCTTACCTTTTCCACTAGTTCTGTGTTCCTTTATATTTGCTTCTGTGCTACAGGTAAAAATAATCTTCCCCGCAGGCCCCAAGGCACTGCCTTTCTAGGGAGTCCTCAGCAAGGAAAGGTGGCATCAGCGTCTGCCTCTGGGCCCATGTGTTCCTGTGTTGCCCTGCCTGGCACTGCAGCAGCCCCAATCCAGAGGCTTCTCCCTGCCAGCTGCCTTGTCTCCGTCATGGAGTTTCCCCGGCAGAGGGCAAGCGGAGGGAAAGTGGTTCCCAGCTGCCAGCTTCATCTAGGCAAAATTGCTTTGGAGCCAGCCCTGGCTTCCCTCAATCCCTCCGGAGGAGCACATTCAGCTCCCCTGCAAAAAGGAGGCGGGGAGAGACACAGAAAAAAAGGGAACTTCCATGTCTTTCTCTCCCTGGCTGGGAAGCACTTGGCTTTGGGCTGCCACTCATCTTGTAGGTGGGGAAGATTAATACTGATCCTCTTGAGATTACAGAAGTCTCTAAAATGAACCCTTGGGCAGAGCTTTGTCCAAGAGAGATGCTCATAGGAAAGCCCTGGATCTGAGTGCGGTGGGAGGGGAGAGGCAGGTCTCACCAAGGACAGAGATCCCTGGATCTCCTCCTGCTCTCCCACGAGCTCTCTTCTGAGTGCATTCTTCTGTCCAAAAAGATAAGAAGGGTCATTTCCAGGCAAATGGAACAGGGTCAGGGAGAAAGCAAGAGGAGGAGGGAACTATTGAGTTTTGACCTTGAGCAAAACAGGGGAGGTGTTGATAGTGTTAATAGTTAACATTTACCCACAGTGTGTCAACCACTCTTCATTTATTATCTCATTTAATCCCCCCTCAGGTAATCCTACTGTTATCTCTGTTTTAGAGATAAGGAAATTGAAGCATATGGACTCCTCAATAACAACTCCCAATTAATGAGACAGTTGGCCAGCTTGGACAACATGGCAAGACACCCCTGCTACCAAAAATACAAAAATTATCCAGGCGTGGTGGTGCATGCTGTAGTCCCAGCTACTCAGGAGGCTGAGGTAGGGGAGGATTACTTGAGCCTGGGAGGTCGAGGCTTCGGTGAGCCGAGATCACACCACTGCACTCTAGCCTGGGTGACAGGGTGAGACTCTGTCTCTAAAAAAAAGAGAACTGGCCCAGCATTCTGTAGACATTGCCTCATTTAACCCACATAAACCAATGAGATGAAACCATTATGGCCATTTTATTTTGCTTTTTTTTTTAAACTTTAATTATTTTAAATGTCTTATTTTTTTTTAACACATACTAGAATGAGAATTACTGCCATTTTCTACAGGTGAAAACTGAGGTTCAGAGAAGTAGGGAACTTGCCTGTGATCATGAAGTATGTAAATGGCAGACCAAGGGCTCAGAATTTGGGTCTGTGTGACTCCAGAGCACGCGTGCTTGTCCTCTTTGCCCTGCTGTCTCCCGACTCACCAAGGCTTCTTCACCGCCCCTAGGGCACCTGCTCAGATAGGCTGAGACCACAAAAATCTGCCCACACCTACATTTCCCTAGTGCTCCACACACAGATGAAAACTTGGCCGCTGTTCACTTTGTTTTGTTCACACTTGCCACCAGAGCATGTACGGGGCGTGGACAGATAGGCATGGGTGATACGGGGCCCTGTGTCTTGGGACTTTGGCTGTCAGCTGGCCTCTCTCTCCCAACCTGGACTCCAGAAGCAGGAGGAGACTTGAGAGGTCTTTACTACCCTTCCGAAGCCTTGAAATTTTCCTAAGAGACCAAGATGTCTCAATTGAACAGCCTCGGGAGATCTGAAGACCCCAGGAGGTGCTTCTTGGAGAAGAGGCTGGAGAATCCAGCAGTTTTTTTGTTTGATGGTTTGTTTGTTTGTTTGACACCACGTCTTGCTCTGTTGCCCAGGCTGGAGTGCAGTGGTACCATCTTCACTCACTGCAACCTCTGCCTCCCAGGTTCAAGTGATTTTTCTGCCTTAGCCTCCTGAGTAGCTGGGACTGTGGGTGCGTGCCACCACGCCAGGCTGGAGTGCAATGGCGTGATCTTGGCTCACTGCAACCTCTGCCTCTGGGGTTCAAGTGATTCTCCTGCCTCAACCTGCAGCTGGGACTACAGGTGCGCACCACCATGCCCAGCTAATTTTTTGTATTTTAGTAGAGACGGGGTTTCACCATGTTGGCCACGCTGGTCTCGAACTCCTGACCTCATGATCCATCCACCTCGGCCTCTGAAAGTGCTGGGATTATAGGCGTGAGCCACTGTGCTTGGCCAAAATGCAAGAGACACTCGCCAGAACGGGCTCAAACCACCCATCTCCAGAGTTGGAGGCAAGCACACCAACTGACTGCACCATACAAATGGTCGCTAATTTTTATATTTTTAGTAGAGATGGGGTTTCACCATGTTGGCCAGACTAGTCTTGAACTCCTGACCTCAAGTGATCCACCCACCTCGGCTTCCCAAAGTGTTGGCATTACAGGCGTGAGCCACCGGCCCCGGCCGAGCCCAGCAGTTTTAATCAGGGAGACCTCGTCCAGGCACAGTGGCTTACAGCTGTAATCCCAGCACTTTGGGAGGCCGAGGCGGGTGGATCACGAGGTCAGGAGATCGAGACCATCCTGGCTAACACGGTGAAACTCCGTCTCTACTAAAAATACAAAAAATTAGCCGGGCGCGGGGGCGGGCGCCTGTAGTCCCAGCTACACGGGAGGCTGAGGCAGGAGAATGGTGTGAACCCAGGAGGCAGAGCTTGCAGTGAGTGGAGATCACGCCACTGCACTCCAGCCTGGGTGACAGTGCAAGACTCCGTCTCAAAAAAAAAAAAAAAAATCAGGGAGACTTCTCATCTATCACTGAAGGCCTTTAACCAGCCTGGCTCCCATAGCTCACAGAGCTCCTCTGCATGGTGATAGGAGCATGACTCCAAGGCTCCCACCCACGCTGCGGGCCTGAGGGGGTGGGAAACACTTGAAATCCTGAGTCAGAGGAAAGGTTCCACTTCACTTTCCCTGGAACAGAAAGCCAAAGATGCAGCAGTCTGTATGGAGAAGAAGGGGAACTGGAAAGTGAGAAAGAATAGTGCTCACTTCCTTCCCTACCACCTCTTATTTTTAAAACATTTTATTTATTTATTTTTTGTTCCACCATATGTGATTCATGCTCATTGCAGAAAATACATGTGATGGAAATAAGCTTCGTTAGTTTGAGTGTTTCTCCTTGTTTTCTCTCCTCAAAACCATCCACAAAAGGTTTCCAGCTCAGAATTCATGCCCACTCCCAGCTCCAGGAGTCTGCTCTCAGCCATCCCCAGTCCAGCATCTTTTGTAATACAGAATCGAAATGAGTGGGTGAGGGTGCTGGTTAGAGACAGAAGGAGATGGAGAACTAGAGAGGCTGAGAGAAAGAAGAACTTAGACAGAGAGGCTAAATCCATCTATATGATAAAGTACAGGGAAGGGGAAGAGAGAAGGGAAAGAGAGGGGGTAGAAAGGAAAGGTTAGGAGGAATTTTATAGAGTACAGTATTGCTCTGAGGCATTAAGTAGACACCTTGTAGTTTTCCAAGTCAAGATTGGATTTATTTTTGTTTTCTGTCTCCAGGATCATAATTCTTTTTTTTTTTGAGATGGAGTTTCGCTCTTGTTGCCCAGGCTGGAGTGCAATGGCGCGGTGCAATGGCGCGATCTCCGCTTACCACAACCTCTGCCTCCTGGGTTCAAGTGATTCTCCTGCCTCAGCCTCCTGAGTAGCTGGGATTACAGACATGCACCACCATGTCTGGCTAATTTTGTATTTTTAATAGAGACAGGGTTTCTCCATGTTGGTCAGGCTGGTCTTGAACTTCCGACCTCAGGTGATCCTCCCACCTCAGCCTCCCAAAGTGCTGGGATTACAAGCGTGAGCCACCACACCAGGCCAGGATCATACTTTTTTATTTGCAGCTCCATGGAAAGCCTTGACCATGTAGACATTCAGAATTTCTTTGGGGTTCCATACAGGAAAGTACAAAATATTGTCATTTGACAAATGAAAGAAGAGGCTTGAGTATTTATCTTGATTTCTTTACAATTATGATTTAGTCTAGAAAAATTCTGGCTAACAAATGCAAACGGAATGATAGAATTATGAAATCACCCTTTGGCCGAGTGCATTGACTCATGCCTGTGAACCTAGCACATTGAGATGCCAAAGCGGGCAGATCAATTGAGGTCAGAAGTTCGAGACCAGCCTGGCCAACATAGTGAAACTCCATCTCTACCAAAAATACAAAATTAGCCGGTTGTCATGGCATGCACCTGTAGTCCCAGCTACTCAGGAGGCTGAGACAGGAGAATCGCTTGAACCTGAGAGGTGGAGGTTGCAGTGAGCCGAGATACGTCATTGTACTCCAGCCTAGGTGACAAGAGCGAAACTCCATCTCAAAAAAATAGAAAAACAAAAAATAAATAAAATCACCCTTTTAACCCCTAATGAGATAATAGATTTAGATAAGGATCATTGATCATTGGAGATTTCTGTAACCATTGCATGAAAGGTATAGGGAAACTTTGTAATGCCAATGATACTTGGACCCATCAGTCAATCTGGGTTTTTTCAGAGACAGGGTCTCCTATGTTGCTTAGGCTGGAGTGCAGTGGCTATTCACAGGTGCAATCATAGCTCACTATAGCCTCAAACTCCTGGGCTCAAAGGATCTTCCTGCCTTAGCCTCTTGATTAGCTGGGACTACAGGCACCTGGCTGCTTAATTCATTTTAACATCACGCACACAAAAAGATAACTACCCAAGAGAATTGAAAGCATATGTTTGTACAGAAACCTGTACATAATGTTCACAGCAACAAGTATTATTCGAATAGCTAAAAAATGGAAACAATCCAAATGTCCATCAACTGATGAATGGATAAATAAAATGTGGTATATCCATATAATGGAATATGATTCAGACATAAAGAGGAGTGAAGTACTGAGACACGCTACAAAATTGATGAACCTTGAAAACATTATGTTCAGTGAATGGACCCAGACACAAAAGGCCATATATTATTTAATTCTATGTATATGAAATGTCCAGAACAGGCAAACTGGTAGAGACAGAAAGTAGATTAGTAGTTGCCAGTGATTTGGGGGCGGGGGGGTGGTAAGGAATGGAGAGTGTCTGCTAACAGGTACCGGGTTTATTTTGGGGATAATTGTAATGTTCTGGAATTAGTGGCAATGGTTGTGCAACACTATAAATATACTAAAACTCATTGAATTGTACACTTTAAATGGAGAATCTTATGTTATGTGAATTATATTTCACCATTTAGAAATCCCATATAGGAAAGTAAAGAGAGAGAGGAAAAAAAAAACCCTAAAAATTACGTGCTTCTTGTTATGTTGCAATACGAAGTGTATAGCATTACCTAAAAAGTGAACCCAAGTTGGATCCAGCCTCTGGGTATAATAACCAGTTTATGTGAAATTGATGAGCTAGAAGGACATATTGAGCAGAATTATAAGGGGGGGGAACAATGCAATGCGTACAATTCAAAAAGTGAGAAATTCTTCAGGACAAATAACCTGGTTTCTTCAGTAAATAGATAGCAAAAGGAACTAGTGTGGCTGAAAAGAAACTTAAAAGACATCGACCAAATGCAAAGCTGTCTTTTTTTGGTTCTGATTCAAGCAAAATAACTTAAAAATACTTATGAAGATATACACTGAAGTATTTACAGATGAAATTATATAATGTCTGGGATTTGCTTCAAAATAATCGAGTGTGTGTGGGTGAGGGTAGGGAAGAGGGTGTTATAGAAAAAACAAGACTGCTGTGAATTGATCATTGTTGAACTGGTTGATAGATACAGGGAGGTTATTACATCATTCCCCCTACTTTTGAGGATATTTAAGATTTTCTACAATAAAAATTATGAAGCTTGATCTAGCCACAAAATGGATATTTAGAATTTATTTTTAGAATTTATATGTGTGCGCGCGCGTGTGTGTGTGTGTGTATATATATATATATTTTTTTTTTTTTTTTTTTTTTGAGCCTAGTCTTACTCTGCCCCCCAAGCTGGAGTGCAGTGGTATGGTCTTGACTCACTGCAACCTCCACCTCCTGGGTTCAAGCGATTCTCCTGCCTCAGCCTCCCAAGTAGCTGGGATTACAGGCACCTGCCACCATGCCTGGCTAATTTTTGTATTTTTAGTAGAGATAGGGTTTCACCATTTGGCCAGGGTGGTCTTGAACTCCTGACCTCAAGTGATCCGCCTACCTCTGCCTCCCAAAGTGCTGGGATTACAGGCATGAGCCACCACACCCGGCCTAGATTAAGATTGAATAATTGTCTGGGCATGGTGGCTCATGCCTGTAATCCCAGCATTTTGGGAGGCCAAGGCAGAAGGATTGCCTGAGGCTAGGAGTTCAAGACCAGCCTGGGCAACAAAGTGAAACCCCATCTCTATAAAAAATAAATTACAAATTAGCTGGGCATGATGGCACACAACTGTAGTCCTAGATACTCTGGAAGATGAAGCGGGAGGGTCACTTGAGCTCAGGAATTCAAGTCCAACCTGTGCAGTATAGCAAGCCCCTGACCTCTATATTAAAAAAAAAAAAAATTTAATGAAAAGATTGAATAGGCCGGGCGCGGTGGCTCACACCTGTAATCCCAGCACTTTTCGAGGCTGAGGCGGGCGGATCACGAGGTCAGGAGATTGAGACTATCGTGGCTAACGCGGTCAAACCCTGCCTCTACTAAAAATACAAAAAATTAGCCAGACATGGTGGCAGGGCCCTGTAGTCCCAGCTACTCAGGAGGCTGAGGCAGGAGAATGGCATGAACCCAGAAGGCAGAGCTTACAGTGAGCCAAGATCGCACCACTGCGCTCCAGCCTCGGTGACAGAGTGAGACTCTGTCATAAAAACAAAAAAGAAAAAGAAAAGAGCCGGGCGCGGTGGCTCACGCCTGCAATCCCAGCACTTTGGGAGGCCGAAGTGGGCAGATCACAAGGTCAGGAGATGGAGACCACGGTGAAATCCCGTCTCTACTAAAAATACAAAAAAATTAGCCGGGCGCGGTGGCGGGCGCCTGTAGTCCCATCTACTCAGGAGGCTGAGGCAGGAGAATGGCGTGAACCCGGGAGGCGGAGCTTGCAGTGAGCCGAGATCGTGCCACAGCACTCCAGCCTGGCGACAGAGCGAGACTCCGTCTCAAAAAAAAAAAAAAAAAAAAAAA
>NC_037673.1:134825006-134874907 GCF_003255815.1 Theropithecus gelada | reverse complement strand
AAAAAAAAAAAAAAAAAAAAAAAAAAAAAAAAGAAAGAAAGGAAAAGAAAAGAAAAGATTGAATAGTTGAGTTTCAGGTAGCCCAGACCTTATTGAAAGCTGAAATTAAAAAGCATGCATACAATCCGAAGTGATCCATCGAAATTATTGTCATTATTGCTACATCAGAAGTAGAGGACTCTCCTGAGGAGACTTGAAGCTATGTAGCTTTTCAGACGCCCAGAAACACGATCAAAAGTAGTGGCGTGCCTACACACTAATGCCATCTCAGTCCCTGTTGCCTTCAGGAAAAGTACAACCCCCTGGACTCTCACTGAGGGCCTTTCAAATCTAGCCCTAACCTGCCTTTCCAGCCACATTCCCTGCCCCTCCCCTCCATGCTTCCTGCCGCCCCACCATTAATTTGCTGGTTCCTGAACACACCTCCCTGGCTTTGCACTTGCTGTTCCCTTGCCTGCACGTCCTCCTGTGAACTCCTAGTCTTCCTTCTACACCCCGTTCCTCCATCTCTCCTCCTTGACAGAATTAGTCACTCCCTGCCCTGTACACACCTCTCATATATCACACTATGGTAATTATTTCTTTCTGAATCTTTCCCCATGCAATGTGGTGCTGCCCCAGACTCTATCCTGTTTATCTGTATGTGCTGAGGGCCTGACATAAAGTAGGTATTTGATAATACATTTTGGATAAATTTTGATCTATTCATGACAGAGCAAAGGAGCCACATAGACTCTGGATGAACTAGTACTGAGGATGACCCCAAGAGAGTCACCCAGACTTGAACTCTTCTTTCTAAGGGGTGCCTACAAAATTGTAGAACAATAAAACAAAGTCTGACTCAAGAATAACCAACAGGAACACCTGGCTAACACCAATTCAGTAATAAGCAAAAGAAAGAAATTTAAGAGAAAGGCTTTGAGCCTAGTGCTTTGTGTGAGTTGTATATGGGGAATGGAGATGGAAAGAGAATTCAGTGATGGGGGCGAGATCTCACGAGTTCTCTAAGAAATAGTTGAGGGAGCTTGGTGAACTAATAAAATAACACTTTCTGGTTTCTAAAAAACCTACAGCCCCCAAATTTGGAAGCCAACAGCAATTGTCTGGTGCTTCCATCCCGCCAGCCTCTAACAGACAGACCATCCACTTACGGGGAATGTTAAACAACGTGCATCCACTCAGCAAAAGCCTAGAGGCCTGAGTCCCTAGGAAATCTTTCCCATCTTTGTTTGTTTGTTTTGTTTTGTTTGACACAGTCTCGCTCTGTCATCCAGGCTAGAGTGCAGTGGCGCATCTCGGCTTATTGCAACCTCCGCCTCCCTAGTTCAAGCAATTCTCATGCCTCCATCTCCAAGTAGCTGGGATTACAGGCACCTGCCACCATGCCTGGCTAATTTTTGTATTTTTTTTAGTGGAGATGGAGTTTCACCATGTTGGCCAGGCTGGTCTTGAACTCCTCAAGTGATCCACCCACCTTGGCCTCCCAAAGTGCTGGGATTACAGGCATCAGCCACCGCACCAGGCCTGTTTTTCTTTTTTTTTTATTTTTTGGATGGAGTCTCGCTATGTCGCCCGGGCTGGAGTACAGTGACGCGATATCCGCTCACTGCAAGCTCCACCTCCTGGGTTCATGCCATTCTCCTGCCTCAGCCTCCCGAGAAGCTGGGACTACAGGCGCCCGCCACTACGCCCAGCTAAATTTTTTGTATTTTTAGTAGAGATGGGGTTTCACCATGTTGCCCAGGCTGGTCTCAAACTCCTGGGCTCAAGCAGTCCACCTGCCTCGGCCTCCCAAAGTGCTGAGATTATAGGCATGAGCCACTGCGCCTGGCCAACATTACCTTTTTATTTTTATTTTTATTTATTTATTTTTTTTAATTTTTAATTTTTTTTTTTTTTTTGAGAGGGAGTCTCGCGCTGTCGCCCAGGCTGGAGTGCAATGGCCGGATCTCAGCTCACTGCAAGCTCGGCCGGATCTCAGCTCACTGCAAGCTCCGCCTCCCGGGCCATTCTCGTGCCTCAGCCTCCCGAGTAGCTGGGACTACAGGCGCCCGCCACCTCGCCCGGCTAGTTTTTTGTATTTTTTAGTAGAGACGGGGTTTCACTGTGTTAGCCAGGATGGTCTCGATCTCCTGACCTCGTGATCCGCCCGTCTCGGCCTCCCAAAGTGCTGGGATTACAGGCTTGAGCCACTGCGCCCGGCCCAACATTACCTTTTTAAAGAAAAAACCAAAAAAAAGCATTATTTCCCCCATGAAGTAGATGGGGAAACTGAAGCCCATGGGTGAATGACCTAAAGGTTTGCTTTACGAAGGCTGACAGCTGGGCCTGAGGTGATGGAAAAAGTGTTTCCGAGTAGAACTAATATACTTCTGAAGAGAAAGTTGTAAGGACCTTGACAATTTCATTAGCCAAAAATGAAATCTGGCTCTAAAGAGAATGAACGATGATTCTGAGGAGACAATGCAGGGGAGTCATCACAAAACTGGTGACAAAATTGGTTCTGAGGCTGCTGTAATAGGACTGGAAGCAGTCACCACTGGAGAGTCCCTGTTTCCTGGGGACTTGAGGGCACTAGAAATTGTGTTAGTGTCATTAACAGAAGATTGAGAACACTGCCGTAGCTGACCCGTGAAGGCTTACAAATGGACCCAGTTAGGTGCATCTGAGACTATTAAATGGGTGGTTCTGAGATGATAGTTTGAGCTGGACAGTTGGTGTTGAGGTGACTGAAAATTGGTTTTAATAAGGCAGCTGGAGGGGATGCACTGTTTGTGAGAAGCCAGTTTCAGGGAATTCAAAGTTGGTTCTACTGAGATTCAGAGGTGGTTAGCAAGGCTGGGGTGGTTGAGTTTCTCCTTCTCCCAGAGCCCCTCCAAATCCTCAGAACCAACTCTCCCACCATAGGTGCTCTGTTAATTTGTTCAACAAATGAGGCCTAGTTTGGTTCTCAGTCTTCTGGTCACTGGAGCTGAAAAGGTTCTAGGAAGTGAAATTGGTTCTGAGGAGAAATGAGCTTCCAGGGAGGCTGAGTTGGTTTTCTCTGAGGACGGCACCCACTGCTGGTTCTGTGGAAATGGTGACTTCTAGATTTATCTGGCAGTTGAGGAGCCACTCTGGCCCAGGTGGGCTGCCTGTTCTTTTGTTTTTGTTTTGTTTGTTGAGAGGAAGTCTCACTCTGTCGCCCAAGCTGGAGTGTAGTGGCGCGATCTTGGCTCACTGCAACCTCCACCTCCTGGGTTCAAGTGATTCTCCCACCTTAGCCTCCCAAGTAGCTGGGGCTACAGGTGCCCGCCACCATGCCTGGCTTATTTTTGTATTTTTAGTAGAGACGGGGTTTCGCCATGTTGGCCAGGCTGGTCTTGAACTCCTGACCTCAGGTGATCTGCCCACCTCGGCCTCCCAAAGTGCTGGAATTACAGACGTGAGCCACAGCGCCCGGCAAGAGGGATAATGTTTTAAATATTCCAGCTGGGCATGGTGGTTCACACCTGTAATCCCAGCACTTTGGGAGGCCGAGGCAGGCAGATCACTTGAGATCAGGAGTTCGAGACCAGCCTGGGCAACATGGCAAAACCCCATCTTACTAAAAATACAAAAATTAGACAGCATGGCAAAACCCCATCTTACTAAAAATACAAAAATTAACCAGGCGTGGTGGCACATGCCTATAGTCCCAACTACTCGAGAGGCTGAGGTAGGAGAATCGCTTGAACCCAGGAGGTGAAGGTTGCAGTAAGCCAAGATTACGCCACTGCACTCCGGCCTGGGTGACACAGCAAAACTCTGTCCCAAAAAAAAAAAAAAAAACTTCGTAAGTTATAATTTACATACCATAAATTTCACCCATCTTTGTGTATAATTCAATAACTTTCTTTTTTTTTTTTTTTTTGAGGCAGAGTCTTGCTCTGTCGCCCAGGCTGGAGTGCAGTGGCCGGATCTCGGCTCACTGCAAGCTCCGCCTCCCGGGTTTAGTCCATTCTCTTGCCTCAGCCTCCCAAGTAGCTGGGACTACAGGCGCCCGCCACCTCGCCCGGCTAGTTTTGTGTATTTTTTAGTAGAGATGGGGTTTCACTGTGTTAGCCAGGATGGGATAACTTTCAGTAATGTAAACAATTGTTCAAACATAACAATACAGTTTTAGAATATCTCCATGATCCCCCAAATAGCACTGCTCTCTGTCTCTATAAGACTTTTGCATTTTCTGGACATTTCATATAAACGCAGTCATACACTATGTAGTCCTTTGCACCTAACTTCTTAATCGAAATGTTTTGAGGTTTACGCATGTTGTGGCACACATCTGTATTTTGTTCCTTTTTATTGCTGAGGCCTATTTCATCGTTTTGATATACCACATTTTGCTTATCTGTGCACTGATTGAATAGACACTTGGATTGTTTCCACTCCAGCTATTATGAATAATGCTGCTATGAACATTTGCATGCAAGTCTTTGTGTGAACATATCTTTATTTCTGTTAGGTAGATACCCAGGAGTAGAATTGCTGGGTCATATGGTAAGTGTACGTTTAACTTTATAAGAAATAACTATGCCGGGCGCGGTGGCTCAAGCCTGTAATCCCAGCACTTTGGGAGGCCGAGACGGGTGGATCACGAGGTCAGGAGATCGAGACCATCCTGGGGAACACGGTGAAACCCCGTCTCTACTAAAAAATACAAAAAACTAGCCGGGCGAGGTGGCGGGCGCCTGTGGTCCCAGCTACTCGGGAGGCTGAGGCAGGAGAATGGCGTAAGCCCGGGAGGCGGAGCTTGCAGTGAGCCGAGATCGCGCCACTGCACTCCAGCCTGGGCGACAGAGCGAGACTCCGTCTCAAAAAAAAAAAAAAAAAAAAAAAAAAAAAAAAAAAAAAAAAAAAGAAATAACTAAACCATTTTCCAAAGTGGCTGCATCTTTTTACGTCCCCACCAGCAAAATGTGAGGGTTTCGGTTTATTCACATCCTCATTGATACTTGTTATTGTCTGTCTGGAAAGAATAACTGTGAAGGACAGCCCCCACACATGCCAGGTCATCAGCAAGTGTCAGTTTATCAGAGTGGGGAGCACAGACCCAGACCTGCCTTCCAGCCTCCGCTGTCCTCTCCTCTGGCGGCTCCATAGCCCCACACTCCTGATGTCCAAAGAGGAAAGAGAGAAGTTTTAGTTACAGTACTAACCCCAGTCTGAGAGGTGAAAATGTGGTAGATTAGAGTCTGTGACAACCAGTGGGTGAATGGGGCCCGTGTTCCAGAAAACCCATCAGGAACCGCCCACAGGAGATGGTGATAAAGGCAAAGTGTACAGATAACCTCTGGGGACTAGTCCCCCAAGGGCAGCGTCCCATATCACCTGACCCTTAGCCTCTTCCTGTTTTTGAGATAGGAGTATCTGATCAATCCCAGGCTCACCCTCTCCCAGACACCTCTCCTCTTTAGAAAAGTATCACCATGGACTTTTGTCCATTTGCTGAGCTGACTAAATAATGACAATCTACTTTGCTTAGCCCAGATACCTCATTACCAGGAAGACAGAAACAAATGGGGCCTAGCATGGTGGCTCACGCATGTAATTCCAGCACTTTGGGAGGCCAAAGCAGACAGATCACTTGAGGTCAGGAGTTCGAGACCTCTACTAAAAAAACAAAAATTAGCCGGGCACAGTGGCACGCGGCTGTAGTCCCAGCTACTCAGGAGGCTGAGGCAGGAGAACTGCTTGAACCCAGGAGGTGGCAGTTGCAGAGAGCCGAGATGGCGCCATTGCACTCCAGCCTGGGTAACAGAGTAAGACTGTCTCAAAAAAAAAAAAAAAAAAAAAATAGATAGAAACAAATGGGAGAGAGCTTGGAGTAGAGCAATAAAAATGACAAAGGAGCCAGGGCAGTAGCTCACGCTATAATCCCAGCACTTTGGGAGGTTGAGGAGGGCGGATCATGAGGTCAGGAGATCGAGACCATTCTGGCCAAGATGGGTAACCCCATCTCTACTAAAAATACAAAAATTAGCTGGGTGTGGTGGCACATGCCTGTAATCCCAGCTACTCGGGAGGCTGAGGCATGAGAATCGCTTGAACCTGGGAGGCAGAGGTTGCAGTGACCCGAGATCCTGCCACTGTACTCTAGCCTGGTGACAGAGCAAGACTCTGTCTCTAAAAAAAAAAAATAAAAAGACAAAGAGGCTGGCTCTGTTTGCTTGAGCAATGATTAAAGGAAGCAAATCTTTTAGGAGACTTTGACTCTGTGAGTGTGGGAGAAGATGGGTGCTTCTTGTGTTAAGCACCAGAGATGTGAATAAATGTGGCTATTGTGGGAAGAAGGAGCCAGAACAGTTTGGGGGAAACTTTGGAGTAAATGTGGACACATCTACACAAGGACTTGTACTCCAGTGATCACAGTGGCTTTATCTGTAATAGCCCCAAAGGAACCAGCCCAGATGTCCCTCCACAGGGAAAAGGATGAACAACTGAGGCATAGCCATATAGCAGAATGCTACTTGGCAATGAAAAGGAGTGAACTATTTGCAGTGTACACACAGCAACATCAATGTATCCTGAACATTGATGCTAAGTGAAGGAAGCCAGATCAAATCAAGGACATATGGAATAATTCCATATATGAGACACTCTATCTTCTTTTTCCGGCTGGAACCATGAAGGGTATAGAAGAGAAGAAGGTTACTGCTATACCAGAAATCCTTAAGAAAAAGCAGGCCGGGCGCGGTGGCTCACGCCTGTAATCCCAGCACTTTGGGAGGCCGAGGCGGGCGGATCACGAGGTCAGGAGATCGAGACCATCCTGGCTAACACGGTGAAACCCCGTCTCTACTAAAAATGCAAAAAATTAGCCGGGCGAGGCGGCGGGCGCCTGTAGTCCCAGCTACTCGGGAGGCTGAGGCAGGAGAATGGTGTGAACCCGGGAGGCGGAGCTTGCAGTGAGCCGAGATCACGCCACTGCACTCCAGCCTGGGCGACTAAGCGAGACTCTGTCTCAAAAAAAAAAAAAAAAAGAAAAAGCAAAGGAGGCCAGGTGCGGTGGCTCACGCCTGTAATTCCAGCACTTTGGGAGGCCAAGGCAGGCGGATCACCTGAAGTTGGGAGTTTGAGACCAGCCTGACCAATATAGAGAAACCCCTCTCTACTAAAATTACAAAATTAGCTTGGTGTGGTGGCACATGCCTGTAATCCCAGCTACTCGGGAGGCTGAGACAGGAGAATCGCTTGAACCCAGGAGGCAGAGGTTGAGTGAGCCAAGAACACACCATTGCACTCCAGCCTGGGCAATGAGAGCGAAACTCCATCTTTAAAGAAAAGAAAAGAAAAGGAATTTTGAAAAACTGAAAAATCAAGCACCTGAGAAAGAAGTTTGCCCAAAAGATGCTTTGAAAGGCAAGGAGGAGGTCGGGCGTGGTGGCTCACGCCTGTAATCCTAGCACTTTGGGAGGTCGAGGTGGGTGGATCATCTGAGGTCAGGAGTTCAAGACCAGCCTGGCCAACATGGTGAAGCCTGGTCTCTGCTAAAAATACAAACATTAGCCAGGCATGGTGGCAGGCACCTGTAGTCCCAGCTACTCGGGAGGCTGAAGCAGGAGAATCGCTTGAACCCGGGAGGCAGAGGTTGCGGTGAGCTGACATCGTGCCCGTTGCACTCCAGCCTGGGCAACAAGAGCGAAACTCCATCTTAAAAAAAAAAGAAGAAAAAAAAGAAAAAGAAAAAGAAAAGAAAGCAAGGCAAGGAGGAAGCTTATCTGTGAAAAAGAAAAGCACTGTCACAAGGAATATAGGCAGATGTACATAACTGAAATTCGAATCGCGAGGATGGCAAGAAAAGCTGGCAACTTCTATGTACCTGCAGAACCCAAACTGGCATTTGTCATCAGGATCAGATGTATCGATGGTGTGAGCCCAAAGGTCCAAAAGGTGTTGCAGCTTCTTTGCTGTCGTCAAACTTCAGTGGAAACTTTGTGAAGCTCAACAGGCTTCAGTTAACATGCTGAGGATTGTAGACCTATATATTGCATGGGGGCACCCAAATCTGAAGTCAGTAAATGAACTAATTTATAAGCGTGGTTATGGCAAAATCAATAAGAAGCGAACCGCTTTGATACATAACACTTTGATTGCTTGAGCTCTTGGTAAATATGGCATCATCTGCGTGGAGGATCTGATTCATGAGATGTATACTGTTGGAAAATGCTTCAAAGAAGCAAATAACTAGCTGTGGCCCTTCAAATTATCTTCTCCACAAGGCAGAATGAAGAAAAAGACCACCCACTTTGTAGAAGCTGGAGACGCTGGCAACAGGGAGGATCGTATCAACAGGCTTATTAGAAGAATGAACTAAGGTGTCTACCATGATTATTTTTCTAAGGTGGTCGGGTAATAAACAGTACCTACTCTTGGCCGGGCACAGTGGCTCATGCCTGTAATCCCAGCACTTTAGGAGGCCAAGGCGGGTGGATCACAAGGTCAGGAGTTCAAGACTATCCTGCCTAACACTTTGAAACCCCGTCTCTACTAAAAATACGAAAAAATTAGCTGAGCGTGGTAGCGGGTGCCCATAGTGCCAGCTACTCGGGAGGCTGAGGCAGGAGAATGGCGTGAACCCGGGAGGCAGAGCTTGCAGTCAGCTGAGGTCGTGCCACTGCACTCCAGCCTGGGTGACAGAGCGAGACTCCGTCTCAAAAATAGAAAAAACAAACGAACAAACAAAAAACAGTACCTACTCTCAAATTGAAAAAAAAAAAAAAGAAAGAAAATAGAGAATGCAAACTGATTCACGGTGATAGATCAGTGATTGCCCAGGTACAGGGGTGGAAGGGAGGAAAGATTACCAAGGAGCATGAGGAAACTTCTGGAGGTGATGGTAATGTTCAGTATCATAATTGCGATTATTTCACCTGTGTACACATAGGTCAAGACTCATCAAGTTGTACACTTTATATGTACAGTTTATTGTTCATCAGTAGTACCTCCAGCCAGGGCAACATATTGAAACCCCATCTTTACAAAAAATACCAAAATAGTTTCTTTTTTTGTTTTTTTTAATTTAAAAAAATTTTATTTATTTATTTATTTATTTAGAGACAGAGTCTTGCTCTGTTGCTCAGGCTAGAGTGCAGTGGCGCTATCTGGGCTCACTGCAACCTCCGCCTCCCAGGTTCAAGCACTTTTCATGTCTTAGCCTCCCGAGTAGCTGGGATTACAGGTGTGTGTCACCATGCCCGGCTAATTTTTTTGTATTTTTAGTAGAGAAGGGGTTTCATCATGCTGGCCAGGCTGGTCTTGAATTCCTGACCTCAGGTGATCCCCTAACCTTGGCCTCCCAAAGTGCTGGGATTACAGGCATCAGCTACCGCACCTGGCCTAAAAAATACAAAAATAGTTAAAAAAATATTTGTTTGAAACCAGGTCTTGCTCTGCTGCCCAAGCTGGAGTGAAGTGGCATGATCTCAGCTCACTGCAGCCTTGACCTCCCAGGCTCAAGCAGTCCTCCTACCTCAGCGTCCCGAATCTCTGGAACTACAGGCGTGGGCCACCATGCCCAGTTTATTTTATTTTTTTGTACAGACAGGGTCTCCCTATGTTGCCCAGACCGATCTTGAACTCCTGGGCTCAAGCAATCTCTCGCCTCGGCCTGCCAAAGTATAGTAATTATAGGTGTGAGCCACCATACACAGCCCTCAATAGAGTTGTAATAATAATTTTTAAAACCCTAAGTGCCAAGGAGAATGGGCTTGTGGAGAGAACTCCCTGGAAAGAGAAATGATCTTTTACTTGCATCTGAGTTGCTGGGCCACCGATCTGACCCGAGAGATCATCTGAAGGAAGCTTAGACTCAGAGGCTCTCCTAGGCCCTAGTAATGGAGATAAGGAGACTGGGAGAAAAATTACTGAAGTAGAGGGTTAGATTTGCTATTTGGGTGCAAAAATCTTATTAGCACCCAAAGGTTTCTGGGTAAAATGTTGAAAGGTTATTTGCTTGACATCTGATTATTTTAAACTTGGCCTCATTTCCCTTAGGACTCTGGGATATCGCTCTGCCCAATGGCTTCCCCTCTCCAACTGCACTAAGTGTGGACTGAAACAGTGAAAACAGTATGGATGCAGGGAGGGGGACTGGCAGGGAATACCTCTGACCCTATAGTACCCTTACCTGGCTCCAGTTCCATACGTGGGAGATAGGGGCAGTTCTGAATAGGGGGAAGGTAGAAGGAAACACACTGAAAACTCCAGCTTGCCGCAAACCCCGGGCCAAGCTCCGCCTTCCTGAGTGCTTGGAATCTTTCAAAACAGGTGAGAACGAGGCTGAACATTCCTGAAATTCAAGCAAAAAGAGTACCTTTCAGGTAGGAGGAGGAAGGGTCAAGGGTCTTTAGGACCTGGTTCTTTTACTTCAGAATCAAAACCTATCCTTGTCCTCAGCCCAGTCCCCCACCCCCAACTCCCTTCTACCCTACTCCTCTCTGTCCTTCCTTACATTCCTGAAGCCCTAGACAATGTCCCCAGGTAGCAATCAATTGTTCAACACTCTCCGGGACCCTTTTCCAACCTTAACCTTTATAATGATGAGAGCTCTTATCAGCACTGTCTCGTGCCCTTGGTTTTCTATTTCCCTAGCAGGAGTAGGAATTTAAATAAACACTCATTATTCTTATATTTTTATTTTTGTATCAGCCAACACATTCATTATACTGTAGAACTGTAAAAGGGAGCAGCTTTTTGCCCCATTCCCTATTTCAGCCATGAAAAGAAACTTAAGTTTGGACTGTCAGAACCTAAAGAAACCCTGGCAACAGGACTAATAAAAATTAGTTAGCAGCCAAATGTGTTGGCTCACGCCCGTAATCCCAGCACCTTGAGAGGCCAGGATAGGAGGGATAACTTGAACTCAGGAGTTCGAGATCATCCTGGGCAACAAAGTATGACCCTCCCATCTCTTAAAAAAAAAAAAAAAAAAAATTAAAGGTTGGGTGCAGTGGCTTACGCCTGTAATCCCAGCACTTTGGGAGGCCAAGGCGGGCAGATCACCTGAGGTCAGGAGTTCAAGACCAGACTGGCCAACATGGTGAAACCGTCTCCACTAAAAATACAAAAATTAAGGGGCTGGGCGCGGTGGCTCACACCTGTAATCCCAGTACTTTGGGAGGCCGAGGGGGGCGGATCACGAGGTCAGGAGATCGACATCATCCTGGCTAACACGGTGAAACCCCATCTCTGCTAAACATACAAAAAAGTAGCTGGGCGTGGTGGCGGGCGCCTGTAGTCCCAGCTGCTCAGAGGCTGAGGTAGGAGAATGGTGTGAACCTGGGAGGCGGAGCTTGCAGTGAGCTGAGATCAGGCTACTGCACTCCAGCCTGGGCAACAAAGCGAGACTCTGTCTCCAAAAAAAAAAAAAAAAAAAAAAAAATTAGCCAGTCCTGCTGGTGGGTGCCTGTAATCCCAGCTACTTAGGAGGCTGAGGCAGGAGAATCACTTGAACCCAGGAGATGGAGGTTGCAGTGAGCCGAGATCATGCCATTGCACTCCAGCCTGGGCAACAGAGCCAGACTCTGCCTCAAAAAATAAACAAAAAATAAAAAATAAAAAAAGTAGTCATCTATAGTGCATCTGTATTCTCAGCTACTTGGGAGGCTGGAGGAGACTTTGAGCCCAGGAGTTCAAGGTTGCAATGGGTTGTAGTCACACCGCTGCACTCCAGCCTGGGTGACAATGAAACCTTGTCTCAAAAATAAAATAAAATAAAATAAAATAAAATAAAATAAAATAAAATAAAATAAATATTAGCTAGCAACAAGCCATCTGCATGAGAATGACCTTGTTATCAAGGCCAGTTCCAGGACCCTATCCCAAATGTAAGGTATCAGTCAGCTGCTCTGTTCATGGGGCCTGGGAATCTCATTCTGATGCACTTGTAACATACAAGACCCTCTGCTTTAAAGGAACAGAGTCTCAGTGCTCCTTCTTTCATATTTTATTCTTGCCATGTTTTGTTTCTTGGGAGTCTGGAGTGAGAAACTCTTAAGAATGTGTAACAGGCATGGACTTGTGTTCCTGGGCCTAGAGTGAGATGGGGAGGGGTAGGTGGGGCTGAGAAGAGGTGTGCCAATACAAATATTGTCCCATCAGGACCTGGCAATTTTGCCAGGAGGCTCACAGGGATGTGTCCCTTGCTAGAGAAAGTGCCCAGTTCCCCCCCTCTAGGCTGAGGAGTCTGGTGCCATGGGAAAGGGCAGAGGTCAACAGCGTTGGTCAGGGAAGGCTAGACTGCATGAGAAAGAATTGGGCCAATGTCAGGGGGTTATTGGAATTCCTGTGGCTCCAGAAAGCGTGGGTTGAGAACCACCTGGGAGACCCTTAGAGGAAGGAGAAGAGGTAGAAGCAGATTAGACTTTCACTTCACTCCGGGCCTGATAACCATACCAGGTCAAGGGGATACCTCATTGTCCCTCTGATTTTAGGGGTCAGAAGTTGGGAGAGGAGCCAAGGCTTGGGAATTCCAGGACATCAACTCTATTGTAGCCATCCACCCAGTGAATGGTGGAGTCTGACCAATTCATAAAATACTTAGATATCAGGGTAGGAGGTAGTGCTTCCACTCAGTAATCCATCTCATCCACACTGCTGAGTAGACTCAGCCAGTGTCCTCCCTGCCTCACCCACAAACCAAGTCAATCGGGTTGACTCCTGCTTGTGCTTCCTAACTCAATTTTTCCACCTTTCCTAATTCCCTGGGTGGGTTGGGTGCCTTTCACTGTGCTCCCAAAGAGCCCCATTCTTGCCCATATTGCATAACACAATACCATGTTGTAATTTTTGTCTTATATCTATCTCCCCAGCCAACAATCCACATTCCTGGAAGAGGAGCTCCTCCCATGGTGTCTGTCGTGGCCAGGTCAAGGCCTCTCACAGAGTATGCAGATCCTTATGTGCCCACAGGGATTGCCCCAGCAGTGGGAGTGGTCCCTCAGGGGACTGAGGCCAAAAGAACCTAGAACCTCAGGCCTCCTACACAATGGGAACAGATTTGGCCTGGATGGGAACTTTAGACACCAGGCCAGCCTTCTGCCCACTCTATCCTCTGTCCCACGAAGCTGCCAAGGATGGCAGTTCCAGCTGGCAAGTAATAAGAATTTCTTCCTGGAAGGATTCTTGGCTTGAGAACTGGCCTTTACCTCTTCTAGGCTTCTTTGATGACCTCAAGTTGCTGGGGACATGGGGAATGGGAGGGAGAGGCTGAGTTGGCCCCAGCATTGTTACTGTTTCCCCAAAGCCCTTGTGCCCACTTCTTACCTCCCCTAACTGCACATGGCAGGGATTCCCAAGATCACGGATTTTCCAACCCTGAGTAGAGGTGGGGGATGGGACTGGCCCAACATTTGATGCCAATATAGTAGTACTGCCTCTGGTCACACATGTCCCAGCCCTAACTCTGGCCTTTCTTGGCTTTAGCTAACCAGGGTAAAGCTTCAGCCCAACAGACTGAGGAGGAACAGGCCCATTATCAGGAAGAGAAGAACCCCAGCCTGGGCAACAGGGCAAAACCCTGTCTCTATAAACATTAGCCGAGTGTGGTGGCACGTGCCTACAGTCCCAGCTACTCAGGAGGCTGAGATGGGAGGATCACTTGAGCCTGGGAGGTCAAGGCTGCAGTGAGCTGTGATTACACTGCTGCACTCCAGCCTGGAAGGATAGAGCAAGACCCTATCTACAGTCACAGACTCAGTCCTCAAAAATAACGAACTCCAGTTTCACACAGTGGCCTGCCTCTGGCTGGAGGATCCTTGTATCTCTAAAGGCCATCTTCAGAAAACCTCATAGCCCTCAATAGGGCAGAGTCCTTCCCCTAACCCAGGAAACACATACCCAATCACAGCTACTTTATTTTCCTTTTAATTTTTTGGAAGGATATACACCACATATCCCATGGGCAATAAAGCGCATTCAATGTGTTTATAAGCCAAACACTCACTTTGTTTAAGCAAACACAAGTACAAAGTAAAATAGAACCACAAAATAATGAACTGCATGTTCATAACATACAAAAATCGCCGCCTACTCAGTAGGTAACTACAACATTCCAACTCCTGAATATATTTATAAATTTACATTTTCAGTTAAAAAAATAGACTTTTGAGAGTTCAGATTTTGTTTTAGATTTTGTTTTCTTACATTCTGGAGAACCGAAGCTCAGCTCAGCCCTCTTCCTTATTTTGCTCCCAAAGCCTCCCCCAAATCATCACTCCCTGTCCCCCTTAAGGCTAGAGGTGAGCATGTCCTTCACAATTGCACATGTCAAGCCATCAGCAAGGCGCATCACACAAAAGGCACCAAGACGTGAAACTTTTTAAACCAAAAGGACAAAGAAAAAACTTTCAAAAAAAAAAAAAAAAAGAAAAACCAAACCATATTTTGCCACATGTGAGAGTCCAGTCGAGCAGTATTTACAGAAAGTTTAACGGAACAACACTCGGACACATGCTCTGAGAATACCTAGGACTGCTGTTTCAAAAAAAAGGTTCACACTTATTGTCACAGCATCATCACAAAATAGAGGATCACCATTGGTTTGCTTGGCTTTTCTTTTTTTTTTCCCCAAGTGAGGACCTAACTCCAAATAATACAATAGAATATGCAAATTATCTTCACATCAAGAGTACCCCAAGAAAAACGAAATCCATGGCACAGACACTGTACAAGGGTGCAGGGCAGGGCTCTGAGGGGCCCAAACCCCATTTTGCCAACTCGATTTTCTAGCATTGAAGGGAGCAAGGGGTCAGGCATATGATGGAGATGATACTGAAATGATTTATCCAAAATCCATGCAAATCAAGTTCTTTGGATAGAGGTGAAGAACTTGGACATGGCTGTTTCAGGCAGCTGAAGTCAAAGGGAATAGGAATTGGGGAAGGGGAAGTGGGCAAAGAGGGTTGTTGGCCAATAGACCTTCCACTCCAAGTAGAGAGGGAGGACTTGGCTCTGAGAACCTCCATCTGACCTAAGAGGAACCCTCCTCTCCTACCGCCATCTCCTCCTCTTGTCCTTTAAGTCTCTTGTGTTTCTTTTTCTCCCTTTTCCCTTTGTTTCCCCTTTCCCTTTAGCAAATTTCAATTGTCCTGGGAGAAAAGGTTGCTGTCATGTCCGAAAGCCCTGTGGAGGCGCTGAAGGAGTTGGTGACAGCTGAGGAAGGGAAGCTGCTGACCTGGGCAGGGAAAGCAGGGGGAACGGAGGAGTACGTGGTGGCCACCGACGGGGAGGGGAAGCCACTGTGCACAGGGGATGGGTAGGTTGAGGAGCCGGGAGAGGAGAAGGAGGTGGGCACAGGGGACGGGTATGAGGTGGTGGCTGGGGATGGATAAGAGGTAGTAACCGGGGACGGGTAAGAGGTAGCAACCGGGGATGGGTAGGAAGAGAGAGAGGAGGTGGCCGAAGAGGCCACAACACTTTTGTCTGCTTTCTTGTCCTTCTGCCGCAAGTGGATCTTGGTATGCCTCTTGCGTTCATCGCTCCTGGCAAACTTTCTCCCACAGATGTCGCAGGCGAAGGGCTTCTCGCCCGTGTGGGTACGGATGTGGGTGGTGAGGTGGTCGCTGCGGCTGAAGTTGCGCATGCAGATGCGGCACTGGAAGGGTTTCTGGCCTGTGTGGATGCGGATGTGGCGGGTGAGCTCGTCAGAGCGGGAGAAGCGGCGATCACAGGACTCCACCGGGCAAGCGTAAGGGCGTTCGTGGGGGGGCGTCTTGCTGGGCCGGTTGGGGTACTTGCGCATTCGGCTGGGTTTGATGAGTTGGGACTGGTAACTGGTATTGAGGGCCTTCAGGTCCTGGGAGCCCGACTGAGTGGCAAAGGCCTTGATAGTAGACAGGGGGGTGAGCGAAGGCTGCTGGGTGCGGCTCTCCAGGCCCTGGAAGGGCTTCTGGTCTGGGGTACCCAGGCCCAGATCCCCCTGTTGCTGTGGAAACAGGTAGTCGGGGATCATGGGAACCTGGAAGCCACCCTTGGCGGCAGGGTAGGCAGGAGGCGGGTACTGGAGCGCTGTCCCTGCTGAGCCCGGGAAGGCCTGGCTTTGTGGCTCAGGGAAAATGTCAGTGTTCGGCGTGGGGAAGGTGGGTGCCGCTGAGTAAATGGGACTGCTGTCGTTGGATGGCACTGCACAGCTCAGGGGTGGGCTCTGGGAGGCGGAGGAGGAGGAGGCCGCTGGAGATGGTGCTGAGGACGAGGAGGCTGGTGGGTTGGTCATGCTCACGAGGCCACTGACCAAGCTGAAGAGGGGCTCGGGCCACAGGGTGTTGCCACTGTTGGGTGCAGGTTCCAGGGAAAAGCGGCCAGTATAGGTGATGGGGGGCAGTCGAGTGGTTTGGCTGGGGTAACTTGTCTCCACCAGCACCTTCTCGTTGTTCAGAGAGATGTCAGGAAAAGACTCTGGCAGGAGAGAGAAAGGGGAGGCCTGGTTACTGGAGAGCAATCACTGGAGGATGAGAACGACCCGAGCTGCCAGGCAAGAGGTCGGCCGGCTACCATTGACTCCCGAGGTAGTTAATAATTGATAGCAGCAGATTGCAATGTTCCTGAACCCGCTCCAGTGGCAGAGCCCATTTCAACAACAGCTGACGCAAATACGGAGAATCCCCCTCCACTGCAGCTCGCAGCGCTCCGCAGCGGCGGCTGCGCGGGCGAGGGATTCCCGCCAGCACCCCCACGGCCGCGGCTAGTGCGCGCCCCCAAACCCGGGCTGCCGGGACATCCACGGCCAAGGATCACGGTCCTTCCTTGGGGGCAGGCGGCAAGCAAGGCAAGGCAAGCCTTTCCGGGGGGAGGGGACCGAGCCCCGCTCATCAAAATAAGCCCTCCCCCTCCACCCACCCACGCAGCTCCAGAGCTCTCCATCCAAAACAAAAGCTCTGTCCTCTGCTTCTAGGGATGAGGGCCGGAGGTGGGCTGTGTGGGGTCCCTTGGCATTCCTCTAACACATGACCCTGGGGATGCGAGGAATGAAAGGGAAACCCGGCTCGCATCCTAAGATTCAGGAGCACTCCTGCGGTGAAGGACTGGACACCAGGATGGTGGCGGAAAGGTTCCCCCTCAGCGTAGGCCACTGCTTACCTGCGGTCAGGTGCTCGTAGGGCTGCTCGCCCGTGTCCGCCTGAGGGTTGAAGGTGCTGCTGCTGCTGCTGCTGCTGCTGCCGCCGCCCCCGCCGCCTCCACCGCCCCCGCTGCTGCTGCTGCTGTTACTGCCACTGCCCTCAGGGGCCCCGGCGGCGCCGAGGAACTGGGGAGCCCCGTTGCTCAGCAGCATCATCTCCTCCAGCTTAGGGTAGTTGTCCATGGTGGGCGAGTGAGGAAAGGATCCGAACGGGTCAGAGATCTGCAGCGGGGACATCAGCTGCATCTCGGCCTTGGCCGCGGCCATCCTGGACGAGCGGGCGGGAGAGCTGGTGTCGGGGCGGGTGGGCGCAGCCCGGGGCTGGAGCTGCGGGGGACAGTTGCGGGGGCCTGGCCGGGTTACATGCGGGGCGCGGGGCACACTGAGGAGCGCACAGGTGGGGACCCCGACTCGCCCTGGGCGCGGGCGGGCGTGGACGCGCCGCGGCTGCGGAGGCTGGGACAGGGGCCGGTCCTGCGGCGGCGGAAGCTGGCTGCGGCGGCGGATGGCGGCGGCGGCTCCCCAAGTTCTGCGCGCTGGGATCTCTCGCGACTCCCCGGATCCGCCTCTATTTGAAGGGTCTGGAACTGCACGGGCCCGCCTCCGTCGTGACGTACATGGCCATATATGGGAAGCAGGAAGCCCTAATATGGCAGGACCAGCCGGGAGGACCCGGAGTGACGTGAAGCCCCCCATCCGACAGCGCCCGGCGCCTCCATCCTGCACCCTGGGGCCCGGGCCCGCGCCCGCATCCCAGGTGCCCAGGCTTCGGGGAAGCCTAGAGCTCGAACCGCCGCCGGGGCCTCCGGGACCTGCGCCGCTCCGGAGTTCCCGCGTTGCCCCCGCCCCTCCCTCCGCCTTCTTCCCTCCGCCTTCTTCCCTCCGCCTTTTTCCCTCCTCCCAGAGCCGGAAACGGCCGGGCCATATCGGGCCACTCCAAATAAGGCGCTGCCCAAATAAGGGTTGTTCCGGCGGGGGATCCTTCCTGCTCCTTATATGGCATTTCCGGGTCGCAGCTGGTTGCTCCCTCGCTCCCTCCCTCCTCCCTGGTTCCAAGCCGGGAGCCCGAGCGCTCGCGGGAGCTGGGGACGCCCAGGCGGGGAGGGCTCGGGGCGCGTGGCGCGGGGCGCGCGGCTGCTCAGGCGGCTCCCAGGCGTGAACTAGGCTGGGGAAGCCCAGACCCAGAGCGGGGGCGAGGGCGAGTCGGGCCGGGGTTCTGCGGCTGTCATCCAGGGCCCGCCCGCCCACCTCAGGGACCGTGAGAGCGAGCCGGGAGTGCGGGGGAGGAGCTGCTGGGCCAGCCTGGGCAGGGGCCGCCCAGGAGAGGCGGGGCCTTGACCCCGGGCCTCGACCTATGGCACGGTGTCTTTCCGGGTGTCGCCGGGGAAACTGAGGGTAGGAAGTCACGGCCACTTGGTTCTTGGGACACTGCATAGCAGTGAGCTGCCTTGCCTCTGCCACCTGTCAGTGGGATGGGGCTGCTTGTTGGTGCCTGGGGTCCCCTGTGTCCCCCGGAACCAAAAGGCTGTTCCCTAGTCCCCACCGGCAAAGAGCCCACCTTTGCGGGACCGAAGTGGGGAAGCTGATTGCCCCAGGAGAGACCTGATTCCTGTTCTCACCAGGAAATAATGGTCCTTGTGGTGGGGGGTCACTTCCCCCGCTTATCCAGTCCAGGTGGAGGGGTGGCCGACGCTGCGGAATCCGTAAGCGGGGGCTTCCCTATGGGCTATCTGGGGACCCCGTGCTGGGCGCGAAGAGAGGACCGGCTAGGCGGCTCGGTGCTGCCCCCTGGAGGTTTCCTCTCCACTCTCAGCCACGGGCTCCGGCCGCGCGGGCTCTTCCGCCGCCTCCTCGCTCCCCCTCCCGGATGCAGCGCTGGGCGCGGAGCCAGGCCGGGGGAGCCTTCGACGCAGTGAGCGCGAACTGAGCAGGCGCTGCAGCCCGGGCTCCCCCTGCAGTCCCTGGGGAGCCGCCACTGCCGAGGCGCCCGGACTCCGGGATAACATTCCTCACCCCAAGCCTGGCCAAGGCGAAGGGAGAAGGAAGCAGGGGGTGGGTGGTGGGGGGGGAGAACGATTGCCGCAGGTTTCCCGGGGGCCGGACGCGAACAGGGAAGCCCTCCCCGCCCCCAAGACGCAGTCAAATGCGCACCCCAAAGGGAACAGGGATTCCGGGAAGGGAAGGCTCCTCCTGCTCTAGCTCTGAATCCAGAGGAGGTGCTGTTTTTCTGGATTTAAAAAGAAAACAGAAAGTGTATGTGGGGAAGGAGGGTGCTTGACGACACCGAGAGGGAAGGGAGAAGGTGAGGGCCTAAGGGAGGAGGTGAGGGCCTCGGTGAACCCCAACAGCCTCTGGAGGTCGGGGTAAGGGAGTTTAAGTTGGGGAGGGTGTAACTCTTGGACTTCATCCCTCTGTAGCTGTCCCACCTCCAAACACGTTTTGTTATAAAAATCAACTTAAGGAATCCAGCAATGAACCAGGACCCCCTCGTCTCGAAGCCTGCCATCTCAAGTACGCTGGGGGGTTGGGGGGCTCACTCCCACGGTCTACAGAGTTGTCCATTGGGGCAGGAGTGATGCACCTCTCAGAGGACTCCTGCCGCAAGGGCAGAAAGGCCAGGCTGTTGTAGCACAGATGGTCCTGTGTCTGAATGTTCATTTTGCCACTCCCTGGTAGGGTACCTTAGCCAAATTTATTTTTTTATGTTTTTATTCTTTCTGATACGGGGTCTCACGCTGGCACCCAGGTTGGAGTGCAGTGGCGCGAGCTCACTGCAACCTCCGCCTCCCAGACTCAAGTGATTCTTCAGCCTCCGCATCTCAAGTAGCTTGAGCTACAGGTGCCTGCCACCATGCTTTTTTTTTTTTTTTTTGTATTTTCGTAGAGAGGATTTCACCATGTTGCCCAGGCTGGTCTTGAACTCCTGAGCTCAAGCTATTCACGCACTTCGGCCTCCCCAAGTGCTGGGATTCCAGGTGTGAGCTACAGCACCCAGCCAGCCAAGCTTTTTGTTTGTTTTTGTTTTTTGCTTTTTTTGAGACAGTCTCCCTGTGTCACCCAGGCTGGAGTGCAATGGGGTGATTTTGGCTCACCACAACCTCCGCCTCCTGGGTTCAAGCTATTCTCCTGCCTTAGCTTCCCTAGTAGGACCACAGATGCACCCCACCACACCCGGCTAATTTTTTTTTTTTTGAGACGGAGTCTTGCTCTGTCACCCAGGCTGGAGTGCAGTGGCCGGATCTCTGCTCACTGCAAGCTCCGCCTCCCGGGTTTACGCCATTCTCCTGGCTCAGCCTCCCGAGTAGCTGGGACTACAGGCGCTTGCCACCTCGCCCGGCTAGTTTTTTGTACTTTTTAGTAGAGACGGGGTTTCACCGTGTTAGCCAGGATGGTCTCGATCTCCTGACCTTGTGATCCGCCCGTCTCGGCCTCCCAAAGTGCTAGGATTACAGGCTTGAGCCACCGCGCCCGGCCCCCGGCTAATTTTTGTATTTTTAGTAGAGATGAGGTTTCACCATGCTGGCCAGCCTGGTCTTGAACTCCTAACCTCAGGTGATCCACCCGCCTCGGCCTCCCAAAGTGCTGGGATTACAGGCGTGAGTCACTGTGCCTGGCCAGCCACGCTTTTTGTGTCTCACTTTCTTCAACTATAAAATGGAGCTAATGTTAATAATACACACATGGGGCCGGGCTAGTGCGACTCTGTCTCAAATAAATAAATAAATAATAGTAATAATACCCACATGGCGGCCGGGCGCGGCGGCTCACGCCTGTAATCCCAGCACTTTGGGAGGCCGAGGCGGGTGGATCACACAGTCAGGAGATCTAGACCATCCTGGCTAACACGGTGAAACCCCGTCTCTACTAAAAAAAAAAAAAAAAAAAAATTAGTCAGGTGTGGTGGCGGGCGCTTGTGGTCCCAGCTACTCAGGAGGCTGAGGCAGGAGAATGGCGTGAACCGGGAGGCGGAGCTTGCAGTGAGCCAAGATCGGGTCACTGCACTGCAGCCTGGTGGGCGACAGAGCTACACTCCGTCTCAAAACAAAACAAAACAAACAAACAAAAACCCACATGGGAGTATTGTTGTGAGGACTGAAATTTATGTGGGCTGCCATATGTCAAGTCCCAATGCACAGTACCTGCCTTGCAATTGGCATTTGACAAACAGTGGCTATTGTTCTTTTCAGGGGCTTTGGATCCATAGGGTCATCCACACTTCACCCATCCTCAGCCTCCAAGAAAACTCCAGTGACCCTTTTCTGGAAAGCTGTGCAGATGGGGAAAAACATACCAATCCTATCACAGGGCACATAATCCCTAAGAGTTGATGTGAATCCTTCTTGCTGCAGTAGAATGTTGCCTAGAGCAGAATTTTTCAACATTGTGCAGCAGAATCGCCTGTGGAGGTCTGAAAAAGACAGGTGTTACCCTGGACCAACTGCGTCACAATCTTCCCGAGCTCGTGAGTGCCAGCACTGGGCCGAGGTATCAGCCTGGGATTCTTGTGCTGTCCCTGGAAAGCCACCTAGACTCGGAGAGAACATCCTCTGCCCCAGCCAGGGCAAACCAGTTCCCCAGTGATTCTCCTGTGCAGTTCACCTAAGGTATTTTCAGGTTCTTGCTGAAGCTTAGCACGGAAAATTCTCATAGTCTACGTCTGCATCTTTTGTTTTGCATTAATAAAAAGAAATTCCCCTTTCTTTTTATTAATATTCCCCAGCCAGCAGTTTCCTTTGGGGAGCCACCCTAGTCCATGTGGTTGGGGACAGATAGCCCCCACCCTAGATCTATGAGTAGGTATGTTCCCTGGGCCTGGCCATCCACCCAGGCCCGGGAGTGGATCATTTCCCTAGCTGTAGTGATTGAGTCAGGATGGGCATATGACCCAAACCAGGCCAATGAGAATCACTTTTTCCAGAACTCTTGGGAAAGGGAAATTCCCTTTCTCTGATGGTACTAAGCCAATAGGATGTAAGCCTGGAGGCCGTCTCTCCCACAGGCCTGGAGAGCCTGCCTGAGAATGAAGCCAATGCAGGGGAAGTCAGAAGAGACAGACGTACAGAAGAAACAGACATACAGAAGAGACAGACAGACGGAAGGTCCCTGCACTCAGCCTGAGCTTTTTAGTTATGCAGGCCAATGAATTCCTTCTTTATTGAATAAAATAAAACATCCTCAGTTAGTTTCTCTTACAACCTAACTGGTTGAACACCCATTATCAACAGTAAAAACTTCCCTGAGGACTAACTGCAGTCAAGGTTTGGGAATAAGAACCATGGCATAGGCCTTTGCCTCTAAGGCGCTTACAGCTGGGTAGAAGGGAACCTGGATTCTATGTTACAAGAGAATAAAGAATAGGAAGGAAGCAGCCCTGTTAGCCAGCAAAACTCAGTGATGTTAAGGGACATAGGAGATAAGAGGAGGGAGAGATTCCAGGGGGCTGGGAGACGGTCAGGGACATTGAAGAGGTTTTGGAGGAGAAGGAACAAGAGAAGGCCCAAACTTTGTGGTGGGGAAGTGAGAAACTGTTTCAGGCCAGGCTTGGGGGTGGGTTGGCCAGGAGCGCCTGTGTGTGGTCTGTCTGGGGAAAAAGAGGCTGGAAGGTGAGGAGATGGGCTGGAGTAGAGAGATTTCCTTTTGGGAAGTAGCAGAAGGTAAAGTTAAATAAAACATTCATTCTTTTAAAAAGGTTTATTGCCTACTGTGTGTATTGGATGCAGTGCTAACTCTTAGAGATTCTGCAGTGAGGCTTTGCTCTCATGGAAAATACCATTCAGTGGGATAGACAGAAATAAACAGTTATGCAAATAAAAAGGATAATTTCAGATCATGGTGAGTGTGGCTTATATACTAGGAAGGTGAGGGAAAGGCATATTGGAGGAGGTGGCATTTATGCAGTGATAAAAGATAAAAAAGAGGAGAGGAAACTGGCTCTGCACA
Organism: Theropithecus gelada; assembly: GCF_003255815.1. Taxonomy (NCBI): domain Eukaryota; kingdom Metazoa; phylum Chordata; class Mammalia; order Primates; family Cercopithecidae; genus Theropithecus; species Theropithecus gelada. The sequence goes on along the minus strand of NC_037673.1, from coordinate 134,851,833 downwards.
GAGGGGTGTGGTGGGGAGAGCATTGCAGGCAGAGGGCCAGCCTTGCAAAGGCCTCAGAAGGGAAGGGAGTCCAGCTGTGATCTTTCTGGGGCCTCAGGTGAAGGTGTGGACAGCAAGAATTGTGCAGAGCCAAACGTAGCAGTCCACCCCCACTCTCCCTTGTCCTCACAGCTCATACAGGGGAGAAGGTGGCCCTTCCCAACCCTGCCCAGCCCCTGTGGTGTGAGCCCCTGGAAGGCAGCTTCCACCTGGGAGTGGTAGGAGGAGCTGAGCTCAGAATCCTGTGTGCTGCCCAGGCCTTAGCCCATCACGAACAGGGCTGAAAGTTGCCTCCCTAGATAGGGTTATGCTGCTGACCTGGCTTCTCAGCCACAAGGCTGGGGCATCTGAGTCACCTCACTCCCCTCTGGTCTATCTTTTGGCCAGTGGCACACTTCTGTTTGCTGTGACTGGGGGGACAGAAAAGGGAGGAGACGGTGAAAAAATTGGCCCCTCCCGTGGAGCCAAATCTCACTTGGGGCTAGTGAGCACCCCACTTATGACCAACAGCCCAGATGAAACAACCGGCCTGGGGCCTGCAGGAAACCGTGTTGGAGGTAAGGAAGGCCCCGAGTCACTCTGTACCCTGGTCTAGGGGCCTACTGGGCCTCAAGGGTGCTTGGGAATGACCTGGGGCTCTCAGACCTTGCTGGCCAAGTGACTGATACCAGAAGCCGGGGGAAAGGTGAGAGGCCCTCAGCTGATATCTGCACTTAGACCTGTCTTTGCAAACAGGAGAGGAGGAGGAGGCAGAGGGGAGAGAGAACTGAGCTTGCCCAAGGCTGCTGGGGCTCCAGGAGAAAGCCAGTGGAACCATCCCATCTCCAACACCTGACCCAGGGCTGAGCCGGCTGCAGCTCTCAGAGGAAAACAAGCCCCTTTTTCCATTGCTGCTTCCTCCTCCCCAGCCCTGGGCTACGTCAGCACCCACTGGGCTGTTCAGGCCGTGGTTTGCACGTGGCCAGCCCGGGGCTCAGGAAGTGACTCTCTTGGGGTTTGTCTGGGGCACCTGTCACACTTTCCGACCGACTTTCCAACCGAAGGCTGATGGGCCTTGAATGGGTCTGGGGCAGTTCTGCTCCTACCCCAGGGAGGGCTTTGAGGGGTGAGAAGAAACCTGAGGAGGCCAGGCATGAGATGGGACAGAAGGTGCCCTGAGGGGTCTGGTGAGAGGGGGTGGCGTGAGGAAGACAAGGGAGAGAGAGGGAGGATCATCCTGGAGTGCTGAAGTGTGAGCCATCTTATCTACTCCTTCAGGATGCCAGAGGACAGTGCTAGGTGAAGGGCCGTGCAGTGTGATGCTGAGGTCTGAGGCACAGGGCGTCTGAAGAGGGTGCCTGGCATGCTCTGGACAGGATCCAGGGGCTGCAGGGAAGAGATCACAGAGGATTGAGCCCCTGGTGATGGGGGTCGGGGGGGGTCCTGCCTGGGAGAGTTGGGGTCTGGGCTGCTATCCCCAGAGGCTGCCTGGGGAGCGACGCACCAGGCAGAGTCAGGTTAGGCCTAAAATGGAAGATCTTGGGGCATCAGCACTTGGGAGGGGCACAGTCTGTCCTCAGGGGTGGGAGTCTATAAAGGGAAGAGGGAGTGGGTGGAAGTGGGTCTTCTCTACCCTGCAGTGCCCTGCAGATGCAGAACGAGGCTGCTGCCCTTGGACGTCCGTCCCTCTGCCCTGTGCTGGCCAGTCCCTCTCCCAGGGCTGAGGCTGGCAGGACCCTGGGCTCAGAGGACAATCCAGCCTCTGGTGGTTTCTTTGCTCCCCCTACCCCCAGCTGAGTGTGCAGTAAAGCCAGCCGGCTGCAGAAATCTCTGGAAGCTCGTTGGGCAGGAGAGGGAGGGGAGCATTACATAAGAGCCCACTGATGTGCAGGAAGTTGAGAGCAGCCTTTAGATTAGAAAGGCAGCGTTTCCACCCAGCCCAGAAAGGCAGGAATAGCAACGGCGGTTATTTCTGGCCCCTTACCACCGCCCAGCGCCGGGGCTGCTCAGCTTCTTGGTGGGTGAGCTTGGGTTCTGCAGGCCTTGGTGTCAGGGATGGGGAGGGAGGGAGCAGGCAGCCCCTGGGGTCACCCACTCTGGCACCGGCTTCACCCCCAACTTCCACTCCAGCAAACACCAGGGTGCAGGAAAAACAGCAATAATAATATCTGTGCTGCTTGTTGCCTCTGATTTTCCTCAGTCTCTGGATACATTCTCCATCCCCGCCCTCACCCCGTACACGTTAACCATGTGACGGGCTCTGTGCTAAACACTTGACGGGCATTTGTCCTCACAGTGCCTTACGAGGCAGGTGCCTCCTCACCCCCATCTCACTGATGAGGAAACGTACTCAGAGAGGGCAGGTGATTTGCTCCAGGCCACAGAGCTGCCCACTAGTAGAGCCAGGATTCCAATCCAGACAGCCTGGCTTCAGAGCCCTCCGGCTGAACCCCAGCTCCTACCAAGAACTCTTCTCTGGGACCGCAGAATGAATCAGATGAAACTTTCACTTTCACCCTGCAGGGTTCTTCAGTCAAATCGGGTAGGGGAGACAGACATAGGAGCAGGTCGCTTAAATTCATCCATTCAACAAGTATTTATCAAACATCATTTCTGCTCTAGGCATTAAAGATACAGAATGGTGAGGAGGGTCCCCCTCTTTGGCAGCTCGTAGCCCAATGGGGGAGACAGACGTTAAGAAGCACTTGGAGCAGTGTGACACACACTGTCATGGGGGAAGCACAGTGAATGCGGGGACCCTGATCCAGCCCCCACCCCCTGAAGTGCTTCCCAGGCAGTCAGAGAGCCAACATCCCATTTAAAAAATCATCTCAGGAGGCTGTGAGGGGCATGGGGAGGGCAGATGATGAGACTGGCAGGCACCCATGCAATGGCCCAGGAGAGAGGATGGGGTCTCGGTGCATCACAGGGGCCCCTGCAGGGGCCTCCTAGGCAGAGACAGAAAGACAGCCAGAAAAGCTGACAACCACGCTGACTGACAAGCTGCCCAGCCCAAAGGAGCATCCATCTCCCTGGGTACAGTGGCAGTAGGGTGGTTGGGAGGCTGATGGAAGGGCCCTGTCATTTTTCCTTCCTCCAACCATCTTCCTATCAACTCCCTCCATATGGGAACCCTGTTTTAAGGCAAAGTCAACATGCGTGAGTGAGAAGGAAGATGGCGCCCAGCACAGGAGAGAGAGCTTCCATCCACGATCACACTGACAACCAGCCATAAGGGCAGGAGGTTCTGCTTCTGTCCCTAGGAACATCCTCAGAAAAGTCTCAGCTGTACTCCTGGCAGAGGCAGCACTTCTCTTCCTAAAAGCAGGCACAGGGAGGGATCTGGAGCTTACAGGATCCAGTTTCCCTCTGGTCCAGTTGCGGAGAGGGCCATCATGGCAGGACACAGCAGTATTTTTTTTTTTTTTTTTTTTTTTTGAGACAGAGCCTTGCTCTGTTGCCTAGGCTGGAGTGCAGTGATCTTGGCTCACTGCAAGCTCCGCTTCCTGGGTTCACGCCATTCTCCTGCCTCAGCCTCCCGAGTAGCTGGGACTACAGGCGCCTGCTACCACGCCCGGCTAATTTTTTGTATTTTTAGTAGAGAGGGAGTTTCACCATATTAGCCAGGATGGTCTCAATCTCCTGACCTTGTGATCCGCCCACCTCGGCCTCCCAAAGTGCTGGGATTATAGGTGTGAGCCACCGTGCCTGGCCAACATAACAGTATCTTAAAGCTGACGTTGGACTTAGTGTTTTAAAATTTTAATAATAATAATAATTATTATTATTATTTTTGAGTTGGAGTTTCGCTCTTGTTGCTCAGGCTGGAGTGCAACCGCACGATCTCGGCTCACTGCAACCTCTGCTTCCCAGGTTCAAACGATTCTCCTGCCTCAGCCTCCCAAGTAGCTGGGATTACAGGCATGTGCCACCATGCCCAGCTAATTTTGTATTTTTAGTAGAGATGGGGTTTCTCCGTGTTGGTCAGGCTGGTCTCGAACTCCTGACCTCAGGTGATCCACCCGCCTTGGCCTTCCAAAGTATTGGGATTACAGGCATGAGCCACGGCGCCTGGCCTAAAATTTTAATAATTAACGTTTATTTTTTATTGTAAAATACACAAAAATTTACAATTTGAACCATTTTAAGTGTACAATTCAGTGGCATTAAGTACATTCACACTGTTGTACAACTATCACCACTGTCCTTTTCAGAACTTTCTCATCATCCCAAACAGAAACTCTGCACCCTTTAAATAACTCCCGGTTCCCTCCTCCCCACAATCCCTGCTTTTTTTTTTTTTTTTTTTTTTGAGATGGAGTCTCTCACTCACTCTGTCACCCAGGCTGGAGTGCAGTGGCATGATCTCTGCTCACTTCAATCTCTGCCTCCCAGGCTCAAGCGATTCTCCTGCCTCAGCCTCCCGAGTAGCTGGGTCTACAGGTGTGCACCACAATGCCCAGCTAATTTTGGTATTTTTAGTAGAGATGGGGTTTTGCCGTGTTGGCCAGGCTGGTCTCAAACTCCTGGCCTCAAGTGATCTGCCCGCCTTGGTCTCCCAAGGTGCTGGGATTAAAGGTATGAGCTATCAAGCCCGGCTGCCTGCTAATCTCTATTACAGTTCCTGTCTCTATGGATTTCACTATTCTAGGTATTCATGTAAGCATAATCATACAATATTTGTCCTTTTGTGTCTGGCTTATTTCACCTGCCATCATGTTTTTAGGGCTTATCCATGTTGTAGCATGTGTCAAAATCCCATTCCTTCTTAAGGCTGTCTAATGTTCCATTGCACGTATATACCACATTTTGTTTATCCACTTATTGACTGATGAACAGAGGGTTGTTCACCTCTTGGTGACTGGGAATAATGCTGCTGTGAACATTGATGTGGAAGTATCTGTTTGTGGACTCAGAGTTCTAATTCATCATAACCTGTAGCTCTCACAGGGGGAATCAAAGTCAGACTTAAGAAGGACCTCATGATTTCTACTACCAGTGACCAAAGTAGCAGCATCTCCCTCTCTGGGTAGCTTTAATATTCAGAGACTCCCCTGCTCCCCCTAGTCACACCCTCTCCAGATGGAGATAATGCCGGGAATGGTTGCCCTGCTGTAGGAAAGAGGCTTTAAGGGCCACCCTGGGGTCAGAGCTCTGGGTGGTTTATTTTTAGGAGCTGGGTGGTGGGGCTTTCATTGTTTTCCCTTGGGCTCTGGTACATTTGCCACCACCCTCCAACCCCAGACCCTGCTTTCTCTTTCTCCTTTCCCTGGCAATATCCAGGCCGTCTCACTTTTTCTCTCCCAGGCTAAATCGAGAGTGTGAAGCTGCTCTTCTTCCCAATTTAGCATTTGAATTAAAGTGAGAACTGAATGTGGCTGGAAAGCTGACTCCCATCTGTGTGTGAGAGAGAGAGAAAAGGAGCACCAGTGAGCGTGGGCACATGCTGGGGCAGCCAGGGCAGGGGCAGCCGATCTGGGCAGCTCCTGTTTAGCACAGACACTCATTCTCGGGCGTAGGCAACAGCTCAGCTGAGAGACACTGAAGTCTGAAGGTTGCTGTTTTTCCAGGGGGGGAAGATTGCTGCAGGGGCATCATTCTAACATTCCACAAAAATGTGCCAAGTGTTTATCGTGTACCAGGCCCCGTGCTGGAGATGCTGGGCAAACAGTGGGGAGCCAGCTGGGCCCATTGTCTATGCCCCGGCCTTCGGGCTGGTGGGTAAACAGACTGGGAAGCAGGCAAGGGGCACACAGGGCAATGCGTGCTGTCAGGGGGAAAGGACAGGTATGTCAGGGGCCTGGAGGGGCATCTGACAACTTGGAGGTGGGGTGGGGGAGTCACTCTGGGCTGAGACTTGAAGCACATACAGGAGCTGACCAGGTGACGCAGGTGAACAAGGGTGCTACGGGCAGAAGCAAATGTGCATGCAAAGATTTGAGTGGAGTCGGCGTCGTGGCTCACACCTGTAATCCCAACACTTTGGGAGGCCGAGGCAGGAGGATCCCTTGAGCTCAGGAGTTTGAGACCAGCCTGGACAACATAGGGCAACCCCTGTCTCTACAAAAAAATCATTTTTAAAAACTGGCCAGATGTATGCCATTGACCTCATGCTGAAGTGGGACAACCGTCCAGATGGAAAGCGGGTGATGCAGCTGCAGATCCTGGAGGTGAACTTCAACCCCGACTGCAAGCGAGCCTGCAAGTACCACGCCACCTTCTTCAACGACGTCTTCAGCACCTTGTTTCTGGACCAGCTCAGTGACTGTAATGTCACCTGCCTTGTCTAGGCACTTGCCGTCCCCAAAACCTGAGCTTGGGGCAGGATTCCAACCTCAGTTCTCTGAGCTGCCTCTGCAAAGCCCCCCACGCCCCTCCCCACACCGGCTCTGGGCACAGCCTCAGCCCCAGGCCTCTGTCCTCCTGAGCCATCCTCACACTCTGGGAGCACAGCATCCTCCTCCCACCTGCGGGTCAGAGCAGGACAGTGATGGTGTCCCCAGGGCAGAGCACTGCCCCAGGGCCTGTCCTCACCCCTCACCACCATCCGTGCACTGATGAGTCTCTGGCTTAGCCAAGGGCTTCGTTCCTGGCATGGAGAGTTAGTTTCCAGCTGCTGTGTTTCCAGGGGGTGCTGGGGAAAGGGTTCTGTGGAGCGAGACAAGGTGTCCTCGGGAGCAGGGTTCCACAGGGAAGCGTTTGGGAGCCCTGTGTCACATGGGGCAGGCGGGTTTCTCTTCCAGGGTCTCTGCTCTTATGTATCAGGACAACCCTGGGACGGGTGTGGGGCCCCACACTGTGCCCACAGGGGTCTATATGACAGGTGCCCAGGAACAGCCTGAGACTACCACCCAGCAAGGTCACCTTATCACCCATCTCCAGCTCACCCAGGACCTTCACCAGCAACCTCCCGCTGAGGTCCCGGCAGGAGGCCGCCAGCTTCTGTTACTGTTTCCTTTCCCATTTGTCTTCCCAGTCAGTCCCTGTCTTCCCAGTGGTTGTTCTGTTCGCCAGGCACTCTGCGGGGTCCCACCCTCCTCTGAGATGGGCCAGGATCTTCCGGTGAGGGGGGCCTGGGGCTGGGGCTGATTGTGGATGGCAGAGCGCCAAGCAGAGCGCCAGGCAGAAAAGGATTCCAAGGAGAACTTCAGGTTAAAGTCAGATGCCACCTACCAGGGTCTATAGTCAAAATGTTTGCTTTTTCTTATTTTTTAATGTATGGGAGAAAAACGTAACATTCCAGTTTTCTTTTCTTTTCTTTTCTTTTTTTTCTTTTTTGAGACAGAGTCTCACTCTGTCGCCCAGGCTGGAGTGCAGTGGCACAATCTCGGCTCACTTCAACCTCTGCCTTCTGAGTTCAAGCGATTCTCCTGCCTCAGCCTCCTGAGTAGCTGGGATTACAGGCACGCATCACCACACCCAGCTAATTTTTGTATTTTTAGTAGAGATGGGGTTTCACCATGTTGGTCAGGCTGTTCTTGAACTTCTGACCTCGTGATCCGCCTGCCTCGGCCTCCCAAAGTGCTGGGATTACAGGCATGAGCCACCGTGCCCGGCCTAGTTCTTTTCTAATTGTGTTTCTGAAATTTGGAGTCAGCTGCCAGCACTTTTTGTGTGGCTGCAGTGTGCTTGGGCCAGGCTCATGGGCAGTGGGTGGGCCTAACTCCCTAGGCAGGCAGGAGCTACCTCTAGAGCCTGGCAGCATGGGAGGGCAGGGCTAGGCATGGCGGTGTCTCCTCTTTGAAATTAATAACAATCTTTCTTGTAGCAAAGCTGTACCTGATGAGGCCGATGAGGCCGCCTCCCCTCTCTGTGTTGTCTGGGCCCCTGTTTACAAGCATGCCTTGACCTTCCTTGGGGGAGCTGTGCTCTAGCCCCTGGGGGACCTGTTGCAGGGGCAGGGTGGGCCCCTTGCCTTTGGTGGCTCCTGGAGAGCTGTTGACATGCTGTCCTCCTCACTTGGTTCGTGCTGCAATAAAGGCCATCTTGGGCCGGGCGCGGTGGCTCAAGCCTGTAATCCCAGCACTTTGGGAGGCCGAGACGGGCGGATCACGAGGTCAGGAGATCGAGACCATCCTGGCTAACACGGTGAAACCCCGTCTCTATTAAGAAATACAAAAAACTAGCCGGGCGAGGTGGCGGGCGCCTGTAGTCCCAGCTACTCGGGAGGCTGAGACAGGAGAATGGCGTGAACCCGGGAGGCGGAGCTTGCAGTGAGCTGAGATCCGGCCACTGCACTCCAGCCTGGGTGACAGAGTGAGACTCCGTCTCAAAAAAAAAAAAAAAAAAAAAAAAAAAAAAAATAAAGGCCATCTTATCTCAAAAAAGAAAAAAAAAAAAAGAAAAACTGGTGAGGCGTGGTGGTGTGCGCTTGTGGTTCCAGATACTCGGGAGGCTAAGGTGGGAGGATTGCTTGAGCCCAGGAGGCTGAGGCTGCAGTAAGCCGTGATTGTGCCATTACACTCCAGTGTGGGCAATGAAGCAAGCAAGACCCTGTGTCTCCAGAAAAAAAAAAAAAGATTTGAGGCCAGGCGCGGGGGCTCACGTCTGTAATCCCAGCACTTTGGGAGGCCAAGGCAGGCAGATCATTTGAAGTCAGGAGTTTGAGACCTGCCTGGCCAACATGGTGAAACCCTGACTCTACTAAAAATACAAAATTAGCCAGGCGTGATGGCATGCACCTGTAGTTCCAGCTACTCAGAAGGCTGAGGCAGGAGAATCTCTTGAACCCAGGAGGTGGAGGTTGCAGTGAGCTAAGACCATGCCATTGCACTCCAGTCTGGGTGACAGAGCAAGACTCTGTCTCACAAAAAAAAAAAAAATTGATTTGAGCGGTCATGGCTTCTGCAGGGAACTGGTACTGGGTAAGTTGGGCTCCAGAGTTTCAATGACCCTCCTCTCCACCTCTTTGTCCTTCCCACTCCTCCCCTTCTTCCAGGAGAACAAAACCACATGAGAGTGACCTGGGCTTGAGCAGTCTAGGAGCACATGAATGTCCTCTGCTCAGACTCCAAATAGTCCAGGAGCGGGCAGGGAGGCTGCAGTCTTATTCTGAGTTGGCCACCCAGAAAGCTGGACCTGGCAGGCCCAGGATGGACATGGAACAGAGGAAACAGGATCTCAATCACACCGTGGGAAATCAAGGTATCAGGAAGGGCTTCTACCTGGCTTAGCTTACTCCACCCTTCCGGGGTTGGAGGTGCTGACTGAGTTGATCTCTGGGGGACCCTTCCTTTTCTTAGTTGATGGGACTGAATCATGATTCTGGCTGAGATGGGAATGGGGTGAAGTCTTGGCAAAGAAAGACCCTCTGTTGGCCGACACAGGAATGAGCTGTCTGGGGGACTATGCATTTCCCTGTCGGGAAAACGACAGGCACAGTTAAGGGATGCTGGTGTAAAACTCACCATTAATATTTCAAGCAGCATTATTTATTGATCACTTTTCTGGCTGGGACAAAAGGAGAGGGTAATTCATAGGGGATGCATGGGGTCAACTTGGGAAAAAGGTCAGGGAGAGGTAGGTCATTGAGGAGCCTCACCCCTAGCCCCTGCAAGAATACTATGGGATTCCAGGATTTGGAGACTAGGGAATTTTTTTTCTTTCTTTCTCTTTCTCTCTTTCTCTCTTTCTCTCTTTCTCTCTTTCTCTCTTTCTTTCTTTCTTTCTTTCTTTCTTTCTTTCTTTCTTTCTTTCTTTCTTTCTTTCTTTCTTTCTTTCTTTCTTTCTTTCTTTCTTTCTTTCTTTCCTTCCTCCTCTCCTCTCCTCTCCTCTCCTCTCCTCTCCTCTCCTCTCCTCTCCTCTCCTCTCCTCTCCTCTCCTTTTCTTTCTTTTCTTTTTGAGGTGGAATCTCATACTGTTGCCTGGGCTGGAGTGCAATGGCGCAATCTCAGCTCACTGCAACCTCTTGCCTCCCGGGTTCAAGCAATTCTCCTGCCTCAGCCTCTGAGTAGCTGGGACTACAGGTGTCCGCCACCACGCCACATCTGGCCTGACTTTGTCTTTTTCAACTCCACAGTACCCCAGATGAAAATACAGGAAGGGGCAGGGGGCATCTGGAACAGTCCTGGGACTGCCACTGTGGCCATCAGGGAGATCATATCCAGGAAATGCTGCAGCTATATGAGCTTCCCTCCCTCTGGACCCAACTTCTCCTTCCTACCTCTGCGCCGCAGTTCCCCACCCCTTGCTGCCTCAGGGGTCCCTCTCCCCTCTTGACTCTGAAATCAGCTCCAGCAGCCTCTCTAGATGCCATTTCAGAAGCCCAGGTTGGGGCCAGGTGCAGTGACTCACGCCTTTAATCCCAGCACTTTGGGAGGTGGGAGGATCACTTGAAGCCAGGAGTTCCAGACCAGCCTGGCCAACATGGCAAAACCCCATCTTTATTAAAAAGGAAAAAAAAGGCAAAAAATTAGCCAGGCATGGTGGCCTGTGCCTGTAATCCCAACTACTTGGGAGACTGAGGCAAGAGAATAGCTAGAACTCGGGAGGCGGAGGTTGTAGTGAGCCGAGATCATGCCAGGGCACTCCAGCCTGGGCGACAGAGCAATACTCTGTCTCCAAAAAAAAAAAAAAAAAAAAAAAAAAAAAATCATCCCAGGGTGAGCTTGGCAATTTCTGTTTGGGGGAGGGTGCTGGAACCTCACTGAAAGTGGGGGTCTTCTTCTAGGTCTGACCATCTCCTGGGGCAGTAGGTGTGCACACAGACTGGGCTTAGGGGAAGACTGCTGGAGAACCCGCAGCTGTCCTGTTCACCCACAAGGATGCTTTCTTCATGAACCTCTAGCTCCAGGGAGCAGAGGATGAGGCACTCTGCTCACCAAACCTTGAGCCTACTGGCGGCGGGAGAGGGTTTTCCGCGGGGCCAGGGATTCCCACATAGGGAGGCAGCTGCGCCACCTAGTGGACTTTTCCATCCTCGCAGGCATCCCTCCCACCCTTCGCCGCCTCCAGCCTGGATATGGCACAGCTTCAGGCAAGACACACACACAGAAGCCGCTGTCCGGTAAGGACAGGAGATGCCCTCCTCCTCCAGATAGACCTGACCCAGCTCAGAGAGGGAAAAACTGGGGGGATGTGGGAGGGGGGTGATCGTGTACTGGCGGAAATTGAAGATAGTGGGGAAGCTAAGAGGGGCTTTGGGCCTGCAAACGGCCTCTCCCTGTCATTCTGGATGCTACAGGTATGGGGACCATGGCTCAGAGCCCCCCAAACCCCTCCCTCCTGTGCCCGCCCTGCCTCCCTCCAGGCCAAGCAAAGCTGGGCTCAGCTCTGCCGATCAAGGGAGAGCTGGCAGAGGCTGGATGGAGCTGCCGGCTTTCCTCTGACGTCACAGCCTGGAAATCCCATTTTAAGCAGGTTCTCCGGGTGTAGGGCACCCACAAGAAAGGGAGGGGGAGCCAGCTGAAGAAGCTAGAGACCTGAGGCTGTTATAACCAGGAACCTCAGGCCTGGAGGGCTGCCCAGCGATCCCAAGGAGGCCTGGGCATGGGACCCAGCGCTCACCTGCCCCAGTCCCTACCCAAAGCTAATACCTCTCAAAGGCCCCTGGAGACCCAGGCAGTGATCAAGCACCTTCCACAGAGCGCTGGCCATCCACCTATTTCTGACATCTCTTTCCCACTACCCTGGCTTGGAGAGATCTACGGAGGCAGAGGGGAGAGGGGGAAGGGGAGATTTTCCCAGGGAATGAGGGGACAGCAAGGGGTCACCTAGGCCCAGATGTGTGCCACCAGCCAGCCTCTTTCCCAGGAGCCTTTCCACCCATTCTTCTTGTCACCCTCTAGCTCTCCTCTTCTCTGCACCACAGGGGGCGGGCCCTGTGCCCAGAGTTCTAGAAGCCTGAATGTTTCCATAGCAACAAACCAATGCGCTTGGAAATCTGAGCATGTTCCTGTGGACACAGGGGAACCCCTGATGCGCATGGAGAGCTTGACAATGCGGAATCTGGACGTCACCTGTCTAGCCACCAGTCACTGTGGATGCGAGCATGCTCCTGAGTGTGAGGCTGTGTGTGTGTGTGTGTGTGTGTGTGTGATATGCAGCAAATGAGATTTAGGTTAAAGAGCGCCTAACCTGGTTTTCTGGGCATATGGTAGCTGTTAGCGTGGTTCTGCAGCATCTTACCCTCTGGGGATCTTTCTAGAATGAATGCCTTCCCTATATTTTACCATGGTAGCTTCCTCTCCTTTCCGATGGAAAAATGGGCCAAAATTGCTCAGAGGCTGATGGTGAAGGCGATGCCCCTCAGAGGGCTAGTTGACTGGAGGACTCCAAGGAAAGACAAAAGGGACATCTCACATCCCCCACTGTGACCTCACTTCAGGGGGCTCTTGGCTAGCTTGGCACATGCCCTGTGCACATACCCTGTGATGCCAGGGAAGGAGGAGGGAAGCCTAGTGTAGGGGCACTTTGCCAAACTTGGGGTCCAGAGCCTGGGTCTAGGTCCTATTCACACCCCCTACCCACCCCATGGCCTGCTTCCTCAATTTTCCTTCCACAGGTTGAGCTATTTCTCTGATCCCTTTTTCCTCCCTCACGGCTCTTTTCCTTTGTCAATCTCTCCTCTGTACCTGCCTCTGCTCCTCTGCCAGCCTTTCCCTCCCCCTTGGTTCCAGCTTCCCGGGGGCTTATCCCCAGTCAGTTGTGCTTCTTGGCCCCTGGAGCTCTGGCTCTGCTTCCCAGGGCTCCGACCCCATGCCCTGCAGCTCCCTCCTCCTCCTTTCCTCTAACCTAGCCCAGCAGTTAGGGCTGGACCCCTGCCTTTCCTGGTGTCACAAAGGTTGTGCCTCTTTGTCTCAGCCCTTGGCTCCCTCTCTGTCCCCAGGGCTGGTTTCTCCACAAGCCCTTGTCTTGGCTTCCCCATCTCTGCTTATTCGCTCAATGTGTCTGGCTCAACCCCCTTTGGCATTTTTGGCCTTTCTAGGCACAGTCCCTGAGGCCTGCCCCACAGCTCCATATCTTATCCTGTCCCCACTGGGGGCCTCACTGGGATCTTTGTCCCCCAGAGCCTACACCTAGCACTTTTTGTTGGATACCAGAAGGTCCACTGAAGACTTGGGGTAAGATTCTGAGGGATAAGACAGTCCTTGGGGTTGGGGCCCCTGACCCTTCTTAGGCCTCTGGTTTTTATTTATTAATTATTATTATTTTTAAAAATAGAGATGTGGTCTGGCACGATGTCTCACGCCTGTAATCCCAGCACTTTGGGAGGCCAATCATTGGAGGTCAGGAGTTCGAGACCAGCCTAGCCAACATGGTGAAACCCAGTCTCTACTAAAAATACAAAAATTAGCTGGGCATGGTGGCGCATGCCTGTAATCCCAGCTGCTCGGGAGGCTGAGGCATGAGAATCACTTGAACCCAGGAGGCGGAGGTTGCAGTGAGTCAAGATCACACCACCACATTCTAGCCTTGGCAATAGAGACTCAGTTTCCAAAAAAAAAAAAAAATACAGATGTGATTTTCCCATGTTGCCCAGGCTGGTCTCAAAATCCTGGGTTCAAGGATCCTCCTATCTTGGCCTCCCAAAGTGCTGAGATTATAGGTGTGAGCCACCACACCCAGCTAAACCTCTGTTTTTTGTTTTGTTTGAGACAGAGTCTTGCTCTTTCACCAGGCTGGAGTGCAGTGGTGTAATCTTGGCTCACTGCAATCTCTGCCTCCCACATTCAAGCGATTCCCCTACCTCAGCCTCCCAAGTAGCTGGGACTACAGGTGCACACCACAACGCCTGGCTAATTTTTTTTAGTAGAGACGGGGTTTCACCATCTTGGCCAGGATGGTCTTGATCTCCTGACCTCGTGATCTGCCCGCCTCAGCCTCCCAAAGTGCTGGGATTACAGGCGTGAGCCACCGCGCCCGGCCCAGGCCTCTGGTTTTGAGTCCCAAAACCATTTTCCTAGACTGAGCCACCTCAAGCCCATCTCTTAGCTGGGGACCAGAGCTCCTGTGGATCACAGGCTGGCCTCCCGACTCCCCCAGCTGGGCCCTGCTTCTCACTTGAGGTCCTTCCCACCTGTCAGCTGGTGTGGCAAGAACAAAGCACAGATGCCAAAATAAATGAGGTGCCAGAGTTTGGTTTATTGGCTCATCCAGTGCCAAAGGTCCACTGGGCACCCTCTTCCCAAGGAACCGGGAGCCCCACGGCTCCTGCATTTCTCTTTCTTCTTCATGTGTTCCTCCTGGCCCTGACTGAAGCTGTGGCAGAAGCTGGGGCAGGTGCGAGCAGAGTCTGGGTTCTGCCAGGGGTCTTAGCGCCCAGTCTGCTTGGTACAGGATGGGGACCCTGGACAATAGGGGATGGGCCCCAGGGGCAGAGGACAGGGACCCACTCAGCAGGGGCCTGTACCAGAGCAGGGGTGGGCCCTGAGGAGCACGGGAGTCCAGCCCAGGGCATGGTGGAAATGGGTGACCTGAAAGGAAGCAAGGTCAAAGGAGCAGGTGATGGGCCTCCCAGATGCCCGTTCTCTCATGGGCTGGATCCTCTGAGGCTCAGGGTCTAGGAGGGAGGGTTGAGCAGGGAAATGGCCAGTTGACTGTGGGGCTGAGGGTGGGGCTGAGGGTGGGAGGAGGTGACTGCTGGAGGGACAGTCCTTGACCCAAACTCCCCCCAGCCCTAGACCCAGAAAGACACACACAAACACACAGCCCTGGACCCCCCTTTTTAATGTGGGAACATGTGGCACTCAGCCCCACCCAATGACCAGGAAAAGAGCCCCCAGCTGCAGCTCTGGCCTGGCCATCCTGGTTGCTGAAGCACACGCCAACCCCGGTCTTCCACCCACAGCTGCACCTGGAGGCCCCACCCAGAGTCCCTGACATCCTCCCCACGTGCTCCCTTTCCCCCACGTGTTTTCAGGCCCGTCCTTGGTCCATCTGGGCTAGGACTGCCCCCTCCCTGCTCCCAAACCAAGGCGAGCAGTGGAGACACGATAGGACCTCTGAGAAGCGGATGGCTATGGGCTTCAGCAAGGCACTGGGTGGGCGGGGCGGGGCAGGGCGGGGCTGCAGCGGAACAGCAGTGGAGGCCGAGGGGTCCCCACCTCCTTAGGTGGCTCAGTCCTCAGCCTCTGGTCCACCCTCTACCCTCAACCCCCACAGCTGGGCCTCCCTCCTCTTTTCCAAGCCCCTTCCAGTAGAGTGGCCACTGGGCAGGCACGGAAATGGCCATCTGAGGGGCCCAGGGGCCTGAGACACCTCGGCTACTGGCACAGTGTGGAGCAGGGGCTGGGTCCGAGGCCCTTCCTGAGGCTTCATCCTTGCTCTGCAGCCTGCGGGGGTGGAGGGTCTCAAGCTGAGTCGCCCCCGCCAGAAGCCTTCTTCTTGGGCCGGGTCTTCAGTGTCTTGGAAGCCAGTGGCTGTGGAAAGAAGGAGGAAGATGGGGCTCAGCTTGGAGCCACCACCCTCTGCCTGTTTCCCCAAGTTCTGGCCAGTGCCCTCACCTCAGCTTTGGGTGCCTTTTTGATGGGTTTGGCCCTCTTGGGAGCTTTGTCTCCCATGTCATCCTCAGAGGCCTCTGTCCGGGAATCTGCCACGTTTGTGCTGGACCTTAGACCCAGGGCAGGGTCATCTCCTGGGTGCAGGGAGAAAAGGAGATGGGGGAATCTTTCCCATCTGGGCTCCTTGGCCTTGCCCTTGGGGCCCCTCCCCAACCTCAGGCCCTGCCTGTACCTAAGTCCTCAATGGTGTCCAGGAGGCTGCCAGGGCCGGGTCGGAGGCGGCCGTCGGGCCCCTGCAGGGGCAGCGCATCCTCGTCCCGAATCAGGGTCAGGTCCTGCATGCTGAAGCTGCGGAGCTTCTCTGACAGCACCCCCTGGCCCTAGGGTCACCACCACGCACCGGGAGAGCCGGGGAAAGGGGCGGGGTGGAGATAGCGGTCACCATGGTGCTGGCAGCAGCCCAGGCTCGGTGCCCTCCCCACACTGTCTTCACCCAGTCCCACACAGACAGAGCTGAGGGCTGGGGCAGGACCACACTTCGCCTCCGGACAGATGCGGAAATGGCTGGACGATGAAAGTGACTTGGCCAGATAGGGGTAGAGCCTGGACTGGAACCTCCAGCTGCACGAGCCGAGTCTCTACAGCCCTGAGCACAGGGTGGACGCAAGGGGCCTGGCCAGGGCCCTTTGTACAAGGCGGGGCCCTGGGAATCCGAGCCTGTCCCCATCTCACCTTGGCAGCAGCTGTGACGGCAGCATTGGCGGCCAGGTTCAGGCCTCTCTTGCCCACCCTCATCATGGTCTCATAGCTCTTGTCTCGGGCCTGCGTGATGTACTCGTCGATCTCCTATGGCATTGGAGGGGAAGGGAGAAGAGGAGAGCTGGGCGCTGCTGTCGAGGCCCTGCCCTACCCTTGTTCACCCCTGGACAGAGGCCCCTGCCTGCTCCAGGAGGCCACGGCAGCCCTGTCAGGTCACTTCGGGCTCTGGGCCCCACAGGGAGGGCCAGTCTGTATGAGGCTACAGGCTCTGGGCTGCCTTGGCTTGGGGCAGGCTGGGAGGTAAGCTGAGAGTGGGGGCAAACCTTCTCCTTGTTGGACAGTGTTGGGTGCACGAACTTGCGGTAGAGCACACTGGAGCCCTTGGTGTATGGGGACAGCAGCCATATCACGAAGGCGATCTTCAGTTCAAAGTAGAAGGGGAACCTGTTGGGACAGGGGCAAGCGCGGAGTACAGGGCAGGGAGTTGGGAGGTGCCCTGTGTCTAGCAGCACCGGCCCTGTGTGTGATAGCCCCTCACTCTGAGTGCTCTGGGGTCCCCATGAGGCTCATGGGACTGCTCCTTTCTTTTTTCTTTTTTTTTTTTTTTTGAGACGCAGTCTGGTTCTGTGGCCCAGGCTGGAGTGCAGTGGCATGAGCTCACTGCAAGCTCTGCCTCCCGGGTTCACGCCATTCTCCTGACTCAGCCTCCCGAGTAGCTGGGACTATAGGCGCCCACCATCATGCCCAGCTAATTTTTCTATTTTTAGTAGAGTCAGGGTTTCACTGTGTTAGCCAGGATGATCTCGATCTCCTGACCTTGTGATCCACCCATCTCGGCCTCCCAAAGTGCTGGGATTACAGGCGTGAGCCACCGCGCCCGGCCCGGACTGCTCCTTTCTAATCCAAAAGCATCTGGGGGGCTCAGCTGAGGCTCCAGACAGGAAGGTAAGCAGTGACTCTAGAAGGAATTTCCCCCAGCAGCAACTCTCCTTGCCTCATCCTCTCCCCAAGCCCCAGCCCTCTCACTCCTAGAAAAAACCCCCCTTCCTCTGCCCTAGGGTCAACACCAAGGGAAACTCTCGACCTTGCGACCTTGCTCTCGACTGTGCAGGCCCACGCCTGAGTCTTCACCCCTTCCTTTCCTGCCCTCCCTGTCATCGAGAGGCCTGGGGCTTCTCTAGCTTGCTGGGGAACCTCCTGCCTCGCCGTGACACGCCCCTCACTTTACAGGATTGCCCTTCAGTCCCCATAGCGCCTTCTCCTCTGGTCACAAACTCCCTCAGGTCACCTATGTCCTCATAAAGCCCTCATCAAAACTCTCTATTTTGCTGTGTCAAGACACATGTATAGGCCTGGCACAGTGGCCTGTAATCTCCCAGCACTTTGGGAGCCAAGGTGGGAGGATCATCTAAGCCCAGGAGTTCGAGACCAGCTTGCCAACACAGCAAAACCCCATCTCTACAAAAAATAAAAAAGAAGCCAGGTGTGGTGGCATGTGCCTGTGGTCCCAGCTACTCAGGAGGTTGAGGTGGGAAGATCACTTGAGCCCAGGAGGTCGAGGCTGCAGTAAGCCGAGATCACACCACTGCACTCCAACCTGAATGACAGAGTAAGATTCTACCTCAGAAAAAGAAAAAAAGGCATCTGTATTCACTACCGTCAATTTTTTTTTTTACCTCACCACCCTTGCTCTACTCTCAATTTTTTTTTTTTTTTTTTTTTTTTTTTTTCGTGATCCAGTTTTTTTTTTGTTGCCCAGGCTGGAGTGCAGTGGCATGATCTTGGCTCACCACAACCTCCGCCTCCTGGGTTCAAGCAATTCTCCTGCCTTAGCCTCCCGAGTAGCTAGGATTACAGGCATGCGCCACCATGCCCAGCTAATTTAGTATTTTTAGTAGAGATGGGGTTTCACCATGTTGGTCAGGCTGGTCTCAAACTCCTGACCTCAGGTGATCTGCCCGCCTCGGCCTCCCAAAGTGCTGGGATTAAGGCATGAGCCACCGTACCTGGCCAAATTTTTTTTTTTTTTTTTTTTTTTTAATAGACAGGTCTTGCTATGTTGCCCAGGCTGATCTCAAACTCTTAGGCTCAAGCGATCCTCCTGCCTTGGCTTCCCAAAGTGCTAGGATTACAAGCAGAAGGTACCACGCCCAGCCTTTACCCTCAAAAAAATTTTTTTTTTGGGACTGAGTCCTGTTCTGTCACCAGGCTGCAGTGCAGTGGTGCAATCTCGGCTCACTGCAACCTCCGTCTCCTGGGTTCAAGCGATTCTTCTGTCTCAGCCTCCCAAGTAGCTGGGATTACAAGCACATGCCATAACGCCTAGCTAATTTTTGTATTTTTAGTAGAGACGGGGTTTCACCACGTTAGCCAGGATGGTCTTGATCTCCTGACCTTGTGATCTGCCTGCCTCGGCCTCCCAAAGTGCTGGGATTACAGGCGTGAGCCACTGTGCCCGGCCTTTACCCTCAATTTTTAACCCATCTCTCTATCTCTTTCCTCTCCTAAAACTATTTTTCTCAAATGCAAGGGCCTTATCTCTACATGTAATGATCTCTTGTCCTCTCCCCCTTGGTAACATTCTCTTCGCTTGAGTTCCGATGAACTGTGTTATTAGTTCTCTCTTCCAAGAGGTATCTGATCATTCAGTAAACGTTGAGTTCCTGCTGTGAATGCACAGATGATTAAGACACATTCCCTGTCCTCAAAGTGCTCATAGTAGTCTAGTAGTCTAGTACGACCTGGGAAATGCCTTGGAAATGCAAGTATCCAGTGTTTATAGGAGTGAATCATATGCCTATTTTACAAATAAGGAAACTGAGGCCTCAAGAGCTGTGACCTGCCTAAGGTCATAGGCAGCATGGCAGAAGCAGGTTTCCTGAATTCCACTGAGGTGCTCTGGTTGCCACCAGAAAGAAACGTGGGGGTTATGTTTGTTCTTACTCCCTTTTTTTTTTTTTTGAGACGGAGTCTCACTCTGTTGCCCAGGCTTGCAATGGCATGATCTCGGCTCACTGCAACCTCCACCTCCTGGGTTCAAGCAGTTCTCCTGCCTCAGCCTCCCTAGTAGCTGGGATTACAGGGGCACCACCACGCCCAGCTAATTTTTTTGTATTTTTAGTGGAGACAGGGTTTCACCATGTTGGCCAGGCTGGTCTCAAACTCCTGACCTCAAATGATCCACCCACCTAGGCCTCCCAAAGTGCTGGGATTACAGGTGTGAGCTACTGCACCCAGCTCTTTTTTCTTTTTTAAGAGACAAGGTCTTGCTCTGTCACTCAGGCTGGAGTGCAGTGGCACGATCATAGCTCACAGCAGCCCCCAACTCCTGGGCTCAAGCGATCTTTCTGTCTCAGCTTCCTGAGTAGCTGGGTCTACAGGCACATGCCACCATACCTGGTTAATATAAAAAATTTTTTAGTAGAGATGAGGTCTCACTGTGTTGCCCAGGTTTATCTCAAACTCCTGGCCTCAGGTGATCCACCAGCCTTGGTCCCCCAAAGTGCTGAGATTACAAGCGTGAGCCCCCTTGCCTGGCACTACTATGTCTGTTCTTCTACAGGTCAAGTTAGGCATGAGAGGGGAGATATCAAGGACCCCAAGAAATTGTCAGGAGTGGGAGGAGCTTCACTCCCAGGCCCAATCTTTTGTTTGGCTGGCCGGGTAGAGACAGGCAGAGGCCCTGGGCCCTGAGATGCAGGAGGGGATGCTGGACCTCACCAGGAGAGCACTATATCCGTAAGCGTCTCGGCCGTGGTGAAGAAGGCAAAGACGATCCAGTACATCATCCATTTCACCTGAGGGACAGAGGAAAGCGCTCACTGGGGCATGGGGCTGAGGGGCAGGGACACCCAGGACCCCATCTCTGCCTGTCAAACATGCTTGGTTAGAACACCCAGGACCCCACTTCTGCCTGCCAGCCATGTTGGAGGCACTGTGCGGGACACCCAGGGCCCTCCTTTGCTGGTGGGTCTTGTTAGTGGCTGACAGCATTGGTGCAAAGTCACCCCCATCTGTAATAGGACCCAGTGTCCTCCCCTCTCTCTGCCATGTGGGTTGGGTAGGGGGTGAAGGGTCATCCACTCACATATTCCTTCACGTTTTTTGTCTTCACGGCCTTGTAGGAAGAATAGGCTGGGTACAAGGTGCCAAAGATGAGCCTAGGGAGGCAGGCACGGTTACTGGGCCCCTCAGCCAAGGGCAGTGGCCTCTCCCTCCCAGCTCTGCATCAGACCCTGGGTAAATAATGGGAAGAGGGACAGAACTCCCTGCTGGACTGATGAACTCAGGTCAGGGGTTAAGATCAAAGCAGCATGGAACATGCTCAGCTAGCTAGGGTGATGCGCTTCCCTGCTCCACTATTCAGTTTTTCTCCAGCCCTGGAGGCAGGGAAAGGCCCAGAGGCCAGAGGGTCCAATGTGGTCCCTTGCGCCATGATCCTTGGTTATGCACAAACATGTCATGGGGACTGGGAGTCAGGTCACTGCCACAGGGTGTCTTCCTTCTTGACCTCATGCCCTTTCACACCCATCTGCCCTTACCCTCTACCTCCCTGTCTCAGAGCCAGGCTCTGCGAGGAAACCTGACACCACCTAACAGGGCACCCTTACCTGGCAGTCAGAGGTACCACTGTGGCCCTGGGGCCCTAGGGAACAAAGGGCACAGGGGCAGGAGGCCCTGAGAGAGGCAAAGAGGCTTATTCCCCCATGTAAACACCACAGGGATGGGGCTCAGGGGAGGGCCCCCGCTGGTGATCCAACTACAGAGTGCAGACAAGACACAGGCTGGGAAAGAAGAGGACCGATGCCCTTTGGGGCTTGCCCAGGCAAGAGAGAAGCAGCCACCCTGAAGGCCACATGGAGGCGTGAGACCCCTCCATTCCCCCTGTGGTGGATGGGGGAAGAGAAGGAGTCTAGAGGAAACCAGGACAGAAGCACTTGGCCAGCCCGGCTGCACCAAATGGGAAGGGAGCAGGGTGGGGCTGCCGGTGTCAGTCCACAACGGTGGAGGCCGAGGGGCAGTGTCCTCATTAGG
The DNA here is from genome assembly GCF_003255815.1 of Theropithecus gelada. Taxonomy (NCBI): domain Eukaryota; kingdom Metazoa; phylum Chordata; class Mammalia; order Primates; family Cercopithecidae; genus Theropithecus; species Theropithecus gelada. The sequence goes on along the minus strand of NC_037673.1, from coordinate 134,830,582 downwards.
GCAGGGAATAACTCCGAGGCCCACAAGGAGCTCCTGTCAGGCTCAGCCCCTTGACAATGTGTGGGTGCCTCCTGTTTCCACATGGACAGGCGGGATACTTCCAAACTGCCTGGTGCAAGTGGAGTGCGGGGCAGAATCCTCAAGGACAAAGTCTGGGGTCGTGGAGAATGGTGTGAGTTCCCTCCTGGGGCCCGGGGAGGTGCCAGAGACATGGCTCCACAGTGTGGCTGGCAGCCTGGAATGAAGGCCACCGAGCGTCCTCCCCCAGCGGCGTCCACAATCCCAGGCTGAGCACATACATCCCCTCTCCCAGTTACCTCTCACACTTTGTCCTCCGAGCATTTCTGCTTCCCGATACCCAGACTTCCTCCCTAGGGGGCCTAAGGGCATGTGCTCTCGTCCCCAGTCTCCTGACAGTGAGTGGAAGGGAGAGGCCAAGGGGCCTGGTGATGGCTCTGAGCTGCGGAATGATGATGAGGCCCTGCCTTGCTCCACTCTCTTCCATCACCCTGTTCCCTCCCCGAGAGGGACAGGGCCCGGGTCTGAGGACCTCCTCCAGCCCAGACCTGCTAGGTGGGGGAGGGGACGCGCCTGCCTTCCCTTTTAAATCAAGCCGTGCTGCTCAGCCCCTAGGATGGGCGCAGGAGCAAGGACGGTAGAAATAAAAGAGGTTATTAATAAAGAATGTGGGTGAGGTCCCTGGGAAGCCAGGCCTACCACGCTCCCCTAATATTCCCCCCTCCAGTCCTGGGTGCCACATCTCCATGTCTCTGGGGACCCCAAATAAGGACGCAGCGCCTTTAGGTGACTCTGCTGCACCAAGCTTCGGAGAAGTCCACCCGGGCTTTAACAACCCCGCCCTCCATCACAGCCCGCATCACCCCCCTCGCCGCCGCACTCACACCACCAGCCGAGAGATGATCCAGGACACCATGGCGGGGCCGGGCGCGACGCGGGGCGGGGACCCGGCCCTGCCGAGGATGCAGCTGCCTGAGGCCGAGCGGCGGCGGCGGCGGCGGCAGCAGGAGCCGCAGTAGCAGCAGCAGCCGCTGCAGCAGCCGCCGCGGGGGCAGCGGAGCGCCCAGCGCCGCCGTTAAAGGGGAGGTCCCTGCCGCAGCGGCGGGCCGTGGGCGGCGGCGGCGGCTCTTAAAGGGGAGGCCGGGAGGCCGCGGCGGCGGCGGCGCGCCCCCAGCACCTGCTGTGGCCGGGCATGCGCCTCCGACCCTCAGTGCCCTGCCTTCCTCGAATCGCTTGTTCATCTTTCTTGGGTTTCAAGCCCTAGGCTGTTGTGGAGGTCTCCATGGTTACATCTTGAAATCGACCCCTGCCCACCTCCTGCCCTGCCCACATCAAGCGCTTACTGTGTGCCAGCCCCTGTGCTAAGAGCTTCACTGCGTTGCCAGTGAATTCTCTTGACCACCCTATAAGGCAGGTGCTATAAATGCCCTCATTTTGAAGATAAGGGAATGAGAAGCTTAAGGTTCAATAATCTGTTGAGAGTCACAAAGCCACCAAGTCATGCTGCTAAGATAACCCCAGGAAGCCTACTTTAAACAGGTTACATCCCCAACTGCTGACTAGCAAACTCTCCTCCTCATCACAGGCCCTGGAGACATCCACCTGAGCTCCTGACTCACAGGTACAGCCGCACCTGTTCACCCCACTCCTTCTCACCCCCGTTGAAAGAGGATCTCCCCTGGCCAGATCCGTTTTTTTTTTTTTTTTTGAGACAGGGTCTCACTCTGTCGCTCACGCTGGAGTGCAGTGGCACAACCTCAGCACACCTCCTGGGTTTGAGTGATCCTCCCACCTTAGCCTCCCGAGTAGCTGGGACTACAGGCCCAAGCCACAACCAGCTGTTTTTTTTTTTTTTTTTTTTTTTTTTTTTTTTTTTTTTAGATTGGGTTTTGCAATATTGCCCAGGCTGGTCTCAAACTCCTGAGCTCAAGCGATCCACCCGCCTCAGCCTCCCAAAGTGCTGGGATCACAGGTGTGAGTCACTGGGCTGCTGGTCTGCTTTTTCACGTTGTCAGCTCCTTAGCTTTGCAGGGGAACAGAGCTTTATGCTCTCAATGTGGTTACTGACAACAAAGGGTCAACCTTCTTTTCAAACAGAGGGGCTGGGAGAGGGTTCTGGGGCTCCAGTTCCACCCCCATCAGCAAGCACTAGTGGCAGTGAATGTCCTGATTCTAAAGACATTTATATCCAGAATGTAGGCTAGCCTGCCTCCTGACCTTCAGTAAAGCAACCAACTTCCCACCATCCACCAACCCCCCAGCCCTATTGCTCTCCTTTCCTGTCCCATTTTAAAGCTTCAGCATTCCTCTACCCTTTATGTTGAGGTGTAATCCTTCGGGTGACCACAGCATCAACCTGTGCCCATCCGGGCTGAAAGGACACATTCAGAACTGTGTATTTCAAAGAGTCATGGTCTTATTCAAGCTCAGTATCCTTGAACCACACAATGGTCTATTTCTAACCTGATAAATTATATTTCCAAGTTCAAACACTTTGGAAGATGTTTCCCAAAAGGTTCCAGAGAAGCAGCCTCTGATAACCCCTCTTGCTATTCTTCACAACTTCCTCTCCAGAAAGCCTCTTCTAATTGGAATGCAGTCTGTTCTCACCTCACAATGGAACACTTTAATTACTGCTTGATAAATCCCACATGAGTGTCTTCCACCATCTAAGGTGGATCTATGGCCGCACATTACATGTGGGCAGCCAGGCCACCTGCTTAAGAATCCCACCACAGACTGTCCAACTTTGCTGAGACCACACACAATGGCCCTTCCCCCCAGACTCTGCCACAGGAAGGGAGGACCCCACCTTTCCCACTCCATTCACAGAGCATGAAGTATGGGGAAACATGTCTCTCTTCCTACCCTCTAACTCATGTGGCCCCTTCCCCTTACCCCCAATTCCCCAAACCATACTAACCTCACCCTAGCAATTTCCCTTCTCCCAACATGGCACAGCCTCAACAAGCAAAGAAAAATATCTGGGTGTAGCACAGTTATGAAGACCTGAAAACGAATCCCCCACCTCCAACCCAACTCCCAATCTAATGCTGATTTTAGAAGGGTTGGTATGCAAATAATTTAGTCCACTCCAAACAGATTTGTTAGATTTTTAATAAGAACATGGAAATCCCAATCAGCCCTTCAACAAAATTAAAATACAGAAAGTGAAATTAAAAGTATTCTACATTAAATGACTTTTATTTTTAAAAAAAAGTAACTGTGAACATATAAACAGCCTGCAGGGCACTACAGTACAGCTGGAGAGAGATACATTTTCCAATGTACCTATGGGCCAATGAATTCCACCATTTTCAAATAAATCCTTAATCAGACTCCACTCAGTTGGAAGGTTTTGCTGAAAATATTTCTGGATAAAAAACAAAAAACCTCATGTTGGAAATCAACTGTCCTTCCCATTTGGAAACGTTAAGAGGAGTCCCCAGGGAACACCGGTAATAGGTGAAAATGGTTCCTGGAGTCACCAGTGTTGTACACACACGGGGAACACACCACAGCTCAGACGTGACAAAGTTCCTTCTCATAGGACTGTTCCCTCAAGGTAAGACTAAGATGGGAGGGGGAGAAACTAAAAGAATCCTAAAAAAGCCAATTTTAAAAAATTCTGCTTTGGCTGATTTTGTGCTATAATGGGTAGCTGATTTCTAAAAATCATATTTCTTCAAAGAGTTTTATATCGAAAGGAAGACTAAATGTAATGTGCCTTTCCTCATAATCCAGGAAAACAACTGTGGTATTTCAAAAATTCTAAAAATATCTACTTTCATGAAATAGTAACTATTTCACTACAAACCTATTTTTCACTAAATACACACATTTCCTAATCCTGGAGCCTCCTGGGAAAAGCAGTGGGTTCTCCCTGGGTCTTTCTAGACTCTGGTGTTCACAGGAGAGTGTGGGGAATGGCTTCACCCCGTCTCCTGGGATGGGCTTTGTCAGAGGTCACGTGCAGAGACGCTATCAGACTTCCACCAGGCATGTTTAAGCAATTACCCCACACTTGTACCAGTTATGTGATTTCCCCTACCTCCAAACACATTCCCATTTAACTAGGCACAAGAAGAAAAGAAAAGAAAGGTGTGCCCATGAATCTCAAATCAGGAGAATGTGCAGGAAAGCCCCGCCATGTTCAGGCAATTCGGATTTCCAAAAGGCCACAGGATAGGATGTGGCACTCTTGGCTTGGAGTCTCAAACTGTGTGTGTCAACAGTACGACTTTCCTGTGTCAACCTTCGGTGTTGAGGCAGCGTAGAATAGAGTGGCTGGAGAGTTTGGAATACTGACCACACTGGCTCCGGGTGAAGGGCCTTTGCTCCAGCAAAGAGCCCTGCCGTTCCCTGTAAGTGTTGTGAGTGAAAGACCTGCTTCGCAGGGGAGCTTGGAGTTTCTCCATGCCTAGGACCTTGCCAGTTTGGATTCATGAGCCTTGAGGGTGCCAACCGCATCTTTCACTGCATGGTAAATGATGTTTTTCACCTAGAAAGGGTAAACAGCAAAGTCAGTTCACAGCAGCCCCATGCAAATGTATGTTCTACCTTGACTGTAAGCCTACTGGTTTAGTGGGGAAACTCCCAACAAGGACTGTGCGTTCCTGTATCAATCCCCACAGTCATTTACAAATCACATAGGGCATAAGGTCTGTACTCAAAAAAGAATACTGAAGTTATGTGAAAGGCTATTTGATCACCATCATTTAAGTGCTTACTATGTCCTGGGCAGGCGATGTTGCTGAGCTCTTTTTTTTTTTTTGAGACGGAGTCTCGCTCTGTCACCCAGGCTGGAGTGCAGTGGCCGGATCTCAGCTCACTGCAAGCTCCGCCTCCCGGGTTCACGCCATTCTCCTGCCTCAGCCTCCCGAGTAGCTGGGACTACAGGCGCCTGCCACCTCGCCCGGCTAAGTTTTTTTTGTATTTTTTAGTAGAGACGGGGTTTCACTGTGTTAGCCAGGATGGTCTCGATCTCCTGACCTCGTGATCCGCCCGTCTCGGCCTCCCAAAGTGCTGGGATTACAGGCTTGAGCCACCGCGCCCGGCCGTTGCTGAGCTCTTTATGTGGACCTTCGCTTAATCCTTGCCAGAATCCTATGAGGTAGGTTCTATTATTATCACGCCCAATTTACAGAGGAGAAACTGAGGAAACTAAGGCCACAGTGAACACCTGAAGAAATTTACTTCCTTATATAGTTAAGAGGCTTCCTTAAGGTTCTACAGCTAATAAGGATGCATTAAAACAAGAGTGGAAAGCAGGATTATGGCCTATTTTTTCTCTTTGTGCTTATATGTTTTCTGATTTGGATATATTACCTGTGAAATTGGAACACACAATAAAAGTTATTGAAAAAAGTAAACAGGCATATTAAAGTGAAGATAATGAAGACAGTTTTCTTTTAAAGGGCTGACAAGAGAGTTGAGGTTATTTCTGCAGAGGAAAAGTGGGGAAATGCAAAGGGGAAGGGTACATGGGGGCTTCAACCATGTATATGTATGTGTGCTGTAATTTCTTTTTTTTTTTTTTTTTTTTTTTTTTTTTTTGT